>NC_051065.1:116033685-116276185 GCF_004664715.2 Peromyscus leucopus
GGGAAGGAGGAGGGGGAAGGAGGAGGCAGAAGCAAAGCAGAAGACAGAGGACTGCAAACAGGCGTGCTGGGTTGATGGGACTTGAAAATCAGGAGCAAGTGAGTTGACCCATACTGGAAAGTCATCGGTTTGGACAGACATCTCCTTTGAGGTTCAAGGCTGAGAGGCTGGGAGCTGGCAGGCACACCCTCACTCTTACAGGAGTTATGACAGGCACAAAACGGCAGAAAAAAGCCAGAATTCTACACAGTACAGTTGACCTCTCTACCCACACCACCACCTCTGGTTGCAGAAAGAATCCCTACGCAGCTACCCAGGTGCTCCAGAAGCCACTGAACACGAGCACACAAGGTGTTCCGTGTGTGTGTGTGTGTGTGTGTGTGTGTGTGTGTGTGTGTGTGTGTGTGGTTGGTTTGCGGGGGAGGGAGGGGGGATGATCTACGATGGACGTACTTTCAGTTTCAAATGAGTGGGTTTATTAAGCATATAGCCAGCAAAAGCAAAAGAACAAATAGCAAGCAGTGGCTAGAAGTAAACAGCAGAGAGAGGACACAGAATCATAGAACGAGGGGTTTACAGCATCCAGCAGAGATGATCCGAGGAGCCGCGTGATGGAGAGAGAGAAGGAAGGTGACATCACCAGACTAGGGCTTACAGCATCCGGGAGACACTGACTAGGAAGCCTCCATGAGGCAGCCAGACAGAGTTTCTGACGGAGCTTTCTCTCCATGGATGAGCTTCCCTCCAGCTTCTTGTTCCCATGGGGAATTTTATACCGCAGGTTAAACAATAGGGGCGTCTGTTGTAAAGGTACTATGTTTTAGGTTGAGTTGTCGTTTCTGCTCACTCCTTGTCACGCCCATCTTCCCAACAAAAGGCCTCGGAGGACACCTGGAGACAAAGGGGAGGAGGTGCCTCAGCCCAGAGCCAGCTTCTCAGTAAGCTTCAACAGCACATGGCCATTTACCAATATAGGTTACGACACACAGGGCTGGAGCAGCATGAAAAGCAGATCCACAGCGGCCAGGTGAAACACAGAGTGGAGGGGATAGAATCAGAGCCTTTGCCTTCAGTCGTTTTGGAGATGGAATTCGGGGGCTCAAGCCTGGGAGGCAAGCACTCTCTCACGGAGCTACGTTCCCACCCCAGGTCAGACCCCTTTAATCCGATCTGATGCTGCTGTGATGGCACAAGGTGTGTCCCTGTGTGACTCACGGATCATGGCACAGATCAGCCTGAGAACCACTGACCTCACGTCTATGCAGTATGTCTGTTACTGTATCGATGCATTTCAACACAGACGGGGACAATGAGTGGCACCACCGCAGAGGTCATACCTTTGCTCCTAAGGTCACTGGGCTGCTGTGTCTAAGTCTCAGTTTCTCTGTTTGTAGACTGGTGATCAATTAATTACCCACTTCCTCAGAATCTCAGGTGGTTACCATATGGGCAAACATATCAAGTGATTCCCTGGGAGGTGGCACAAAGTGTGTACTTAGGAAGGGTTACCCCTCGTCCCTTGGCCCTGGCAAATACACAAAACCTTCAGCACGGCTTGAATCAGTGTTTCGGCATCACAGATGTCTGAGGAGATGAGCCCCGCCTTCCAGACTCGGCCTAGAATGGGCTGAGGGGTCTGAGTACAAGACAGAGGGGCTGGTCAGTAGCCAAGGAATGGAGATGGCAAAGCTCTCTGCCTCCCTTCGCTGCGAACAGGAGAATCGATTGTGAAGGAAAGCTTCAGGCCCTTGAGCACTCCACAAGCCAATAATAAAATTTAAAATCAATGGGGAGGCTGACAGCAAACCGATGGCGGGGCCAGAGGCCAGGTGTGATGAGTCTCTGTGCTCAGAGCAGGCAGTCAGATTGGACAGCAGGGCTTCCAGTGAATGGCCTCCTTGGAGAACTAGGGTGCCGAGCATCCAGGGCACAGCCAGGGCACCATCGAGCCTGGGACCCAGGCATTCCGACCTCTGGGCCAAGTGTCTCCCCTGTGTATGAGGGCAAAGAGGAGCTGAGACTCTCCCAGAATGGAGACCTGGATGGCAGCGCCGTATTGTTATCCAGTCTCTGGTGGGGTGCCACCAAAGCCTGGCAGATGGTTTTATAGCACCAATTCCAGCCACATTTTAAAAAATTGCATAGACACTGTGGTTTGGCAAGGAGACTCAAACTGTTTCTCAGCCGAGGGACTGTACATGTTCATTTATCCTTGCGACATTGTGTGAGCCTTCTCTTCTTTGTGTGCTGGGGACGAGGTTGAAGCGGCCAGATAAGACAGCAAGCTTCTGTCCACGATGCAGCTGTCACCCACTGGGGCAGCTGTCACCCACTATACAGCCAAGCAGGTGGAGGAATGGCGTGCGAGAGCTCTGGAAAGGATGTGGTCATTGTCCCTGGGCGGAGGGTGGGTGGGAAGGGCAGTATTGATGAAGGATGGATGAGCCTCGTCATCCACACAAATCCTACAAGACAGTGTGGCTTTGGAGCTGAGGTAGCTGGGGGCTGAAGAGGAGAGCAGCAATGTGAGCTCTTTTAGGGATATCAGTACCGGGCCAGGAAGGAAGTAAAAGAGAATGGAGGAGAGGCTCAGAGCACAGTGAATGAGGAGAGGGGGGAACAAGGAGAGGGGCAGAGAGGAAAAAAAACTGTGAGTGACAGAGAGACACAGAGACTGTGTGTGTGTGTGTGTGTGTGTGTGTGTGTGTGTGTGAGAGAGAGAGAGAGAGAGAGAGAGAGAGAGAGAGAGAGAGAGAGAGAGAGAGAGATGAGAAGACTGCGTACATACTGCGTAAACCCAGATCATCTATGTATGTGTGACCGAGCCTGGGAGAGGATGTGCTCATGGCAGAAGAGGAAGGGGAATGTTTGTGGTGGAAGGAGGTACAGGCTATACACAGAGACAAAGAGGGCGAAAGAGATAATGTATGTGCAGAAGAGGAGAGAGGGACATGCAGCAGCAGGAGGAGGAGGGTGGAGCTGGAGATGAGGGGAGAGAGAGAGGAAAGAGAGAAAGGGGAGGGAGGAGAGCACGCTCGCCCACTTCAAGACCCAGTCGTGCAGTTCTGGTTTGGGCTATACTTGGGCTCTTTGAATTTTTAGAAATTTCTCTCGGGATTCCTAAGAATGAACCACCTTCACTAGCACCCCCGGGAGTGATTTTCCGACGTCCACAGTCCCGAGAGTCCCACCTAGGCTCCTCCAGGAAGCCCACAGCAGCGCCCACAACCCCGAGTGCGCGGTCCTGCCTGGAGGACTGGAATAGCAACAGCTTGAGCTCTGTGGCGGGTGTCGCGGGAGCATGGGTCTGGGACCGTGTGGCGCTGGAGGAGTGGTGGCCTCCCATCCCTCTGTGGGGGCATGACCTGCTCTGGGTTTGGAGACAAGAGCAAGAGGAAGGGAAGGAGAAAGCAGTTAGCAGGCATGCTGTTTCCATTTCAGTTGCAAGGCCAGTCATTTATTTCAGCTGAGGTATTTGGTAAATTAAAGCCACATGCAAGTTAAGTGTGCTGATTTCATGCTCTAACTGTCTGGAGTACAAACACCCAGACCCGGTCTATTGTTTGGAGACCTGGAGGCAGTAATTAACTCATAAGGTCTCACACTAACAAACGACTTCCTTTTACAAGCAATGTGTCAATCGGGCCTTGATTCATCAAGGCACTAATTGCTCTTCTTGGTTTCACATTTAGTCCAGAGCCTTAAATGGATTATACAGTGTTATAGGGTATCACTGAACTCACTGAACTGCCGTGTGTGTGTGTGTGTGTGTGTGTGTGTGTGTGTGTGTGTGTGTGTGTGTGTAGGCAAAAGTTCAATATTAGGTGTGTTGTTCAGTTTCCCTTCTTGTTTTTTAAGACAGGATCCCTCACTGAGCCTGGAGCTCATTGATTTGGTTAGCCTGGCTGGCTAGCAGGTCCCAGGGATCCTCCTGCCTCCACCTCCTCAGCACCAGAAATGCAGTATGTGCTGCCACAGCTGGCTTTTACATGGCTACTGAGGACCACACTCAGTTCTTCATGCTTGCACCTCCAGCATGCTTACCCACGGAGCCCCTTTCCCAGCCCCAGACTGCACCTTTTTTTAAAAAGATAAGTAACAGGAAGCTAATTCAAACCGAAGCTCAGTACAGGGTCCCCGAGTAACCGGAGACTGGAAGGTTGACAGGGACAGTGTCGGAAACCAGAAGGGCCTCTGAGTTTCCAAATGAACCAGCTCTCGACTTAAAACTCTTTTCTCTCAGCTGATCAGAGACAGCCATCCAGGGAGGCCCATCCTTTTGTCCACCTTATTTGGCCTAATAAAACCCTTAGACACAGTGGCCTCCATCCATGCCCATAGGTTGTGGGCATTGGCTGGTGTTGGCGGCCTTCTTCCTCTTGTGACATCTCAGACTGGGCCTCTGTAGGGGCCTCACTGGAGCAGAGGGACAGAGGCTTTGATCCTGCTCTGAGACATTTGGTCCATTGCCAGCAGGGGAAAGTGAGGCAGGCTGCTCCCACCGATGCATTTCGTTCAAATGTCAACATTTCAATCAAATCTAACCCTGAACTGTTCAACTCATCCGCTCACTCGACAGTGAGACATTTCCTTTCCCTGCTGACTAGATCCACTCAACATATGGCACTTGGGCACGGGGATATCCTGAGCTCGGGATAATTGAGACCCCACAGATGCGGGGGAAACTTCTCACTCTTCCTTATTGCAAGGCTCACTCAGAAGCTGCAGTCACGAGACCATCCACTCCAGGCCTAAGGTGGGACATAGAGGCCCATGCAGTACAAATGAGAGTTCAGAAGTAAACTCGTACATTCGTGGTCAACTGATTTTTTTTTTTTCTCTCAAGGGTGCCAAGATAATTAAATGGGGAGAGAATAATGTTTTCAACAAAGGGCAAGGAGAATAGAGTTGGACATTTTCATTGCATCATACACAGGCGTTAACTGCAAATGGATCACAGACTTCAAGGCAACAACCGGAATTCTAAAACTCTTAGAAGAGAACATGGGGGACATCTTCATGAACTTAGGCAAGGTCATCCTGGCACCAGCACAGGTGGCAATGGGACCAGAAGTTGGACTTCCTCACAATTAAGCACTTTGGAGCTCTAATGGGCACTGCGCTTGTTAGTCATTTTGTTAACTTGACGCAAGCTAGAGTCATCTGGAAACAGTGAGTGTCAATAGAGAAAGAGTGCCTCCATCAGATTGGCCTGTGGGAAAGGCTGTGGAGCAGTTTCTTGATTAAGGATTGACGTGGGAGGGCCCAGCACATAGTGGGCTGTGCTACCTTTGGGCAGGTAGACCTGAGGTGTATAAGAAAGCAGGCTGAGCAAGCCATTGAGAGTAAGTAGTGTTCCTCCATGGTCTCTGCTTCAGTTGTTGCCTGTAGGTTCCTGCCTCAGCTTCCCTCAGTGATGGATTGTGATGGGGACATGTAAGCCCATAACCCCTTCCCTCCCCAAGTGGCTTGTTGCGGTGCTTTATCACAGCAATGGAAAGCAAACTAAACTAGACAGTATCTTCAAGGATAATCCACAGAGCGGAAGAAAATGTTTGCAGACCATAGCCCTAGTAATGGCCTTATTGCTCAGACAAATAAGGAATCTTTTATGTCAATATAAAAGCACAAATCACCCAGCTTAAATAAATAAGCGAAGGATTCGAATGAGACACATAGATGTCTAATAAGGGTAGGAAGAGTCTCAGTGTCACTGGCCACTGTAGAAATGCTCGTTCTAAGAACAGTGAGATGCAAGCCATGCCCACAAGGATGCCTACAAGCAAATGTAGAATTAAAGGGGCTGGTCAGGATGTGTGGTGTACGATGGAAAAAGGGACAACACAAGTGAGGCACTTGAGGGCTGGAGAGATGCCTCAGCCTTAAGAGCATTTACTGTTCTTGCAGAGGACCCAGGTTCGATTCCCAACACACACACATGGCAGCTCACAGCCCTCCTGAACTCGGTTTCTAAGGTGATTTGGCTCCCTCTCCTAGTTCCCACAGGTACTAGGCATGAATGCATATGGTGCACATACATACATACATGCAGGCAAAACACTCATATGTAAAATAAACAAATATTTTAAAAATTGAGGTATCAGCTTGCTATTTCATCAAGGTTGTCACAATATACATAGAGTGTAATTCCACATATTCAAGTTGAAAACAAACCATTTGTCCACATGTGAGTGTACTTGTGTAAAAACCTAGAGGAAGGATTGGATGGGTGGGTGTTTGAAAAGAGAAAGTGGGGCCAAGGCACAGGAGAATGGGGTCTTTAGGCATTTGGGGGTCTTTTCTTTTGTATTACTTTACCATAATTCAACAAGTGTGTTATTAAAATACTATTTTGATAAGAGAGAGAAAAAAAATGCCCAGCAGCTGTAGTCACTTGTCTGCAGGTGGTATGCATACTTGGGAGAGGGAGACGTGACCTTGGGTTGTCAAGGTGAAGGTAGAAGAACACCTGTGGGAAGGAGGATGTCTGATTCGGAGCTGGGTCACTGGGGATGAGCTGGTGTGACTTGGTGTGAAGTGGGTGACTGGGTGTGAGAAGGCGTGACCGGGCAGGGAGCTGCGGGAATTCAGGTAGAAACAGGGTAGCAGTGTGACAAGGCCCAGCACTGCCGAGGCGTGTGAGGACTGACAGAATGTTGGTCATCAGAAGAGAGTCATTTGGCTCTGTCTTGATGAAACAGCAGACAGCTGGCGGAACAGGAGATGATGGATTTCACAAGGAAAAGAGGGAAGGAAAAAGAGAGTAAAAGAAGAGAGAGAGAGAGAAAGGGAAGGGAAAGAGAGACGGGAGGGACAGAGAAGGGAGGGAGAGAAGGATCCAAAACTCCAGGACCATCTTAAGCTAGACTCATTAAAGAGAGGCAAGAGTCCTGGACTTCCCCAGGCTCTGTGCAGCTTGCTTCTTTTCCCTGAGAGATGTGACCATTTAGAGCAGCTGCCGTGGTGTCTATCACTTACTCCTTGATAACCATGTTCTCCGCATCATTGTCCAATCAGACTTCATACACAGGTCAAAGTGTCCTTCACAATAGCCTACAGCCTGGAAGTGTGGCTTCCCCTATGAAGAGCAGTGTGCACATGGGAAACACTGGAATCTCGACGGCCCCCAGCCTTCCACCCCAGGGGCAGGTTTCGGACTCAAGTTTCCAGTTGGCCTTGAAGAGCTCATGAAGGGTCCAGCTTTGCTTCTGAATAAGAAAGCCTCAGTCAAGTCCATTGTCCGTACATATGAGGTCCTGATGTGGGAAGCGCAGCCCAGGGCAAGGCATTCCCATCCATGGTTTCTGGAAACATAGTCTCCCTTGCCACGCACTCCGGGAAGCATTTATAAAGCCAGCCAGTGCAGCGGTGGCAAATGTTTTTAAGGACATCGTCTTCCTCCCAGCCAGGACTTCTTGGAGTCACGATATTATCTAAAATGAATTGCTGGGGCTCCGAGGTCCACCAAGCTAGGAATACAGCCAGCATGATTGCCCATCCTTTTCAGTTTGAAACTAAATGAAAACATGGGTTGTTAGCCTGAATTAATTATTTAATTTGAAAAAGAAAACAAACACAAGACAACCCAACCAGTCAACCCTATGCTAAGTCAAACCAGCTGGGGGGCTGTGTTGTGTTGGTTTTTGTTTTCAGCAGAGAAAACTGGAGCAAGCGTTTCATAAACAGAACAGGGAGCGGAGGCAAAAGCATTCCAGAGATGAGAGGAACAGGGGACCTTGAACCTCAGCAGCATTTCTTCTGCCCTGAGACGCCATAGTTGGCACTGATGAGAACAATATAAATAGGCTGCAGTTGGCCGCAAGGACATACTACCAGCCTTTAAATGTCTTCGGGGCCCTTGATCAGAGGGCAAAAACCAAGCGGCAACCCTATGTCTATGCACTGCTTACACTAATCCAGAGGTGAGCTTTAGTCTGACATCATTTCTAATCCCCACAACACACATACACACACACACACACACACACACACACACACACACACACACACACACGGCCTGATTGATACCTGAGAGGTTCAAGTTGAGTCATTGTGATTACAAAATTTTATTTATTTTTTTTCCCCAGCTCTTGGCTGTTGTTTCTCTCTCCCCTTTCAAGCAAATTAATAAAAATTCCTTCCAAGTTGTTAACATGAGATGATATCTCAGCTTTTATGCCTGAAGGGCTTACTATCACATCTTCATGAAAGATGCTACGATTTAAAAAATATTGGAAGTTATTTGCGTGCGAGCAGCTACCCTTCATAAATACGGCCTGAACAAGGATGCTACACCATCAGTTAATCTTACAGTCATTGCAAATGAGAAGAACAGAAGACTTGCAGATAAATGACTCTGTCTGTAGCCAGAAGCAAAGTGTGTACAATAAAGCACACACTCAATCCAACACAAGAATAAATCTATTTCATGTTTTTTCCTTGCATAGTGTGCTTATAAAATGCAGGCCGGTCTGACAAGCGAGGCGTCCTAATATAAACCGTGCTAAGATGAACACAATTCTTCTTCCTCACGATTAATATATTAGACAAATCATCTCTGAATCATTTAGGCAAATCATTCTTCTGTGTTCATGGTGAGAGCCGATCTCCTGCCTCTTATTTAAGTGACAAACAGCCTCTCACTTCCATTCCCCTGATAGCCACAGGGACTTCTACCTCCAAGTTGTTCTTAATAAGAGAAAATTTCACGGTGACACATGTTTGCGTTTCTAATCCCCAAAGACAGAAAATACAAAATATGCATTTGAGATGCTAAGAGAACACAGAAATTTTACTAACCCACCTTGGAAAACGGCATAGGCTGGGGCAGGGAGACAGCTCGGTTGCTAATACGCTTACCTCACAAGTCTAAGGACCTGGCCCGCCAACTCAGCCTCCTTGAAAGCTCCAGGCCGATGAGAGACCATCTTAAAAATCAAGATGGGGGCTGTGCACAGAACTCAGTTTTTAGGTATTTGCGTAGGTACGCACAAAGCCCTGAGTTTGATCCCCCAGCATTTCACAAAACCAGCTGCGGCAGCACACACCACCAATCCTAGGACATGGGAAGCTGAAGCAGGAGGATCCGGAGTTCAAGTCCAGCCTGTCTAAAAAGTCTGTCAAGTCTAAAGAATCCACAAGTTTCAAGACTGATGAATTTGAATTTATGAATTTTACATCATTTATCTTTATTTTGTGTGTAAGAGTGTTTTGCTTATGTGTGTGTGTGTGTGTGTGTGTGTGTGTGTGTGTGTATGCCGTGCCTGCAGAGGTTAGGAAAAGGGTGTCAGATCCCCTAGATTCAGATTTACAGATGATTGTGAGCTGCCACGTACATGCCTGGAGACTGAACCCAGATCCTGTGTTAGAGCAGCCAGTGCTCTTAACCACTGAACCATGGCCCCAACCCCACCAGTAATTAAAAACAAATCAACAACGAAAAAGTTGACCACATCCTGAGTATACATACCTGCAAACACACAAACATACATGCAAACAAACATACATGAGCGCATGTATACATACACACACACACACACACACACACACATACACACACACCACAAAGACAGCATAGGCCTTGGGGGTCCATGAAGCTGGTGGAAGTTGAAGCACGCAGCATGGGTGCAGAGCCAGGAGCAGACCAGCTGAGGGGTTAAGCCTACAACTTGCAATTCAGCTCTGGAGTCAGGGCCAGGCACCGCTTTACATCCTTATTCACTGGAAACCATTTGCTAAACACATTCTCAGCATAAACAAGAAACCAGAAAAATGTACCTATATCAAAGAACAGTGTGAGCCTGTCAAGCCAGCAGCAGGCAAGATGTAAAAAGACTGAACTTGGAAGCAAGAGCCCCGTCTTGGGAATGAGGAACCTAAGAAATCTAAGTGATTTGGTTTCCTATATTAACAGTAAATAAAATAAAATAAATAAAAATTAAAAAAGAAGTGTATTCATTTTCCACTCTAGGAAGAGAATCGAGTACATAACAAACCTTAGAGCTGAGGTCTTGCGTGTACACACACACACACACACTCACTCCACTCTTCTAAAATTTAGTCCTGACACATAGCCCAACAGTAAATCCTCCCCACCTGTTTCCCCTTTGTGGCTGGGAATAGATGCATCATCTTAAAGGAAGGTTGTCATGGAGATTTGATGCTGAAGTGATAACTGAGCTGATGGTTATCAGTTAAGATGCCTCAGGCTATAATGTGAAAGGAAAATCCACTTCCCCTGGCTTAGAAACAATGCATTTTATTGCCTCTAGGCCTTGATAATTTCAAGATTGGATTGGTGGTGCCATGAATGACCAGGGTTTTCACTCTCGGGTCTCCTCTGGATTCTGCTGTCTTATGTGGCCAGGCTGGCTGCCTTCATGGCTGTGAGATGGCCGACACCGCCAGACTGTGTGGCTTCTGCCGCTCAGAAGCTTCCTTTCTCCAAACACCTGGTCCAGGCCTCAGCTGCCCTCTACTGGATTAACAGCCCTGCCCCGGGAAGTAACCACACAGAAGCTGCCAGGGAACAGGGCTGCCGCTCCTTGTGATAGTGGAAGTACGGATGCTATGGAAGATGACTGCCACCACGAGGGATGCTCACAGGACGGTCACAGAGCTCTGTCCCAGCATTTGATGTTAGCTTCATGTCATCTTCTTCTGAGTATGAAGAGGGGTTTGGGTGGAAACCAGAAAGAGACCCCTCCTCCCTCTAGTTTTTTTGTTTTTGTTTGTTGAGACAGGGGTTCTTTGTGTAGTTTTGGTGCCTGTCCTGGATCTCGCTCTGTAGACTAGGCTGGCCTTGAACTCATAGAGATCCGTCTGGATCCCCAAAGTACTGGGATTAAAGGCGTGCGCCACCACCGCCTGGCCTTCCCTCTAGTTTTTATTTATATATATTTTTTATTTATTTTACTTTGTGTGTGTGTGTGTGTGTGTGTGTGTGTGTGAGAGAGAGAGAGAGAGAGAGAGAGAGAGAGAGAGAGAGAGAGAGAGAGAGAGAGAGAGAGAGAGAGAGAGAGAGCCATGTATATGGGCACCCACAGAAATCAGGAAAGGGCATATGCTGGAGTTACAAGTGGTTGTGAACTGCCTGACATGGGTGCTGGGAACTGAACTCAGGTCCTCTGGAATGCTAGCGTCACCCAGGCCCATCTCTCAGGCTTTTAAATAATAATTATCATAGCGGGTAACATTTGCTGGCATTTATGGTATAGTTGAGACAGGTTTAAGTTCTTTGCATTATCTCAGGAAATTATCACACCGGCCTTCACTATTTTACCGATGTGTAAACTGAAGCACAGAAAGACAAAAATAATTGCCCAACATTATACAGATACTCAAATGAGGGGCTGGTACTCAGTACTCTTTCTGATTTAGAAGAGCTAAATATCAACCAAAACATGTTCTGTGTGCATGAATGTCTGTGTTCCATGCAGAGGTGAGAAGAGGGTGTCAGATCCCCTGGAACTGGTATTAGAGACAGTTATGAGCTGCCACGTGGGTGCTGAGACTTGAATCCAGGGCCTCTGGAAGAATAACCAGTGCTCTTAACCACTGGGCCAGCTCTCCAGCCCCTGCTTCATAATGCCAACATCTATTTTCTCCCACTGGCCAGCCTAGAACATTAAACTCTACCACCTTGGGTTGTATCATTACCTCTGTACCGAATAACCTCTAATCCAGTGGGATGTGGGGTTCTAAGAATTGTGGGAGTTGCTGGGACAAGTTTGGGGACATCATGCTGTTCCTGTTAGCTGGCACTCATCTAACTTGTCCAACTCTGATGCTCAGAGATACAACGGGAAAAGTCCCCTTATATCAAGGCCAAGATACCACCTGTCCCTTTGTATGGCTTGAATGTGAACTGCTCCTCCCTCCAGACTTACATGCTAAATATTTGGTCCCCCGCTGCGGGTACCGTTTTGAGAAGTTCTAGAAACTTTGGATGGTGGGCCCTACTTGAAGGAACTAGGTCACTGGGGGAAGATGTGCCTTTGAAGTTTACACGGGTCTCCGGTCCTCTCCCCTCTCTGTTTCCTATCGTGAGTTAAGACCCTCCTCCACCACACTGCTACTGTGATGTTCTGCTCAAGCGTTTGGGGTTAAGTGGCCATGGATTGAAACCCTCTGACACCACGAGCTGAAATACACCCCCCTCCAAATGGTTCATGTCAGGGATTGTCAGTGATGAGAAAAGCCACTTAGCACTGTAGCCGAGTTAGCCACATTCTCCTCCTTGATGTCTCAGGATCAGGACCAACATGTGCCCAGTGACCTTGCACTGGCACTGACCCCCTAGACACCTGGCTCCTTGCTGGGCCAACATCCCCTACTCAGAGAAGAAGGTCTCATCTCTCCTACCAAATAAACAGTACCACAAACAGTGCGTTTTGGAAAGTGTTGTGAAATACTTCATTATACTGTGTAAAAATATGTCACCATGATTGGGTTAATAAAAAGCTCAATAGCCAATAGCCAGTCAGGAGGGATGGCAAGGACTTCTGGACAGAGAAAGCTCTGGGAAGAAGAAAGGTGGAGTCACCAGTGGACACAGAGGGAGCAGGACATGCAGGAGGAGAGGAGAAAGCCGTGAGTCACATGGCAACATGTCGATGAGTAGAAATGGGTTCATTTAAGTTACAAGAGCTAGTGCGACAAGCCTAAGCAATAGGCAGAGCTTTCATAATTGATAATAAGTCTCCGTGTTGTTGTGTGGGAGTCGGTGGGACAGAGAGGTTTTTTTTTTTCACGTGACTAATTGCCATTTGTCATATTATCTTCGCTGACTGACAGACACTTTGCTTGCAATCCTGCATTAGAATGCAAATATATTAACACAGAGACTTAGGTTTTTATTGCTAGATCCCCTCAGCCCCTTGCATAATACCTTGCTTCTGCCTAGTATACTCTAATATAGATGAAATGAATAAGCAAGTGTTATACTAACCGCCAGAGACTGTTGCAATCTCCAGCACACCCAAATCCCTGGCAAGTCCTGCATAATGTGCTTAAAACCTGTGTTTCTCAAATCTGACCACTTAACACATTTGTGTATGTGGGCGTCTGTGATGCTAACATTTCAAAGAACTAAGGTTTGCTAGAAATCACTATGGGAAACATTGGCCTGGAAGCCTCTCATTTTACAGGTGAGGAAATCCAGGCCCAGATGAGTTCAGGAAGGTTCCAGCCTACATGGTAAGCCCATAACCCTTAGGGCAGAGTACAGCTTTCCATTCCTATCCAGAATTCCTTAGCTCCAGCAGCCCCCCGCACCTGCTGTATTGATTGAAGATCATTGGGGCTAATTATACTGGACATACCAATCGATAAAGCCATCAATGAGTATTAATGGGCCATCTATTTTGTGCCTGGCTATCGGCACCTTCATCGTGACGCTGAAGGCTTGGGTGACATTTTTATGGAAGACACAATTTTTCAAGGGCTGTTGATTGATTCCTTGAAGCCTGGGGTGCACACACAGATACATTTTCCCAGAGTTTGGGCTTCATTGATCTGGGCTGCTCGCTGACCCCACTCTTTGTAATTTTATTTATTTTTCATGTTGGACTGCTCTCACCCCTTGGTACCTCCTTCCAGCTGTGTCACAGTTATTGACCGAACGGGATTTGACCTTCTTTATGAACCACAGAAAGCGCTCTTCGGCATCTGGAGAAACAAAGGGAGACCGCTGTGGACAGGGCTGGAGAGCCCACCAGGTGATGCGGGCACCCGGCTCAGCCATTGGGTCGGGACTGAGAGCCAGTCACCTTCCCATGGGACTGCGTCTTCTGCCCCAGCTGGCCTGTCACCCTCCCAACAGAGGTGTCCTCAGGGGCACGGTACCCTCCTGGAGAGGCAGGCCAGCAGCTTCAGGCACAGCGGCATCCTCTTGAGACACATGCTCTTCTCAGCTCCCATGGAACACAGTGTCTAGCATGTCCTCCAACCTTGTGCTACCTTTCTCATGAACCTTTCTCAGGTTCCCTTAAAGGCACCGCTGCCTGCGTATTCTCACTCTGAACCCAGGAGGCTGAGGGCCTGGTCCAGACCCTCACCTTGCCTCCGGTAGTGTGCCTCTCCTGCGAGACACTTTTTTGGAATAACGGTGCTAAGTGACATTTTGTCTGTTGCTGATTCCCAAGCCGTTTTTCCAGTTTTTGTGTCTTCTACCACCACCCAAAATGAACCAAACAAGAAGAAAGAGCCTGGAAGAGAGCTCCGCGGCACACTTGCCCAGAAACGTGAAAACCTGGGCTTAATCCCTGGGACCAATGAGAAGAAAGACAGCTGACTGTCAATCTGTCCACGGTTGTCCTCTGACCCACACATACCACACACACATGCACACACACCAAACACAGACACACATACACATGCCACACATGTACACATACTATAGACATAAACACAATATAAACACACAAAACATAGATATACACACACCACATATATGCACCACACATACAAACACAATACATACACACCACACACATAAACACATATATACATGCCATATACATATACATACAATACATACACACTCCACAACTTATACATATATACACACTATACACATACACATACAATATGAACATATAAACATACCACACACAATACATACACAATACATATGTGTGCACCATGTATACATACATAATAGATGCCTATAAACACAGCACACATACAACACACATACACAAACCACCCACACACCACACTTACACACCCACATCACACTCACAACATACACACAATTTGCACACAGAACACATACATCCCATATACACAGAAAACACATCCCACACACATACACATACCACACACATACACACAATACACATACATACACCACACACAAACACCCATGTATAAAGACACATTACACACACATATACACACTCCACATATATATGCCCACATTATACATACACATATACACACACAACATACATATACAGACATAAATATATGCAAAGATGTACACCACACACAGAGATACACACTCATACATATAACACATATATACACACAAACCACACACACAACATACATACACTATACACACAGAATACACACACATATACATACAACACACAGATACACACACACACACACACACACACACACCTCACAATCATTAGTTTCCTAAAAAGCCCTTCCATAGGATAGCCAGGGGTGGCTTGTCATTTGCTAGCTCTGTCCCCTTAAATGATTATCTGTGCTTTGGGGTGCTTAAAATGAGGTTGGCAAGCACCAGAGATGGAGTTGAGGTCGGTGAAATGATTTCCTACCTGTAAAGCATCAGCCAAGAGGCCTAAAGCCAGGATCAGTGACCCCGTCACTTCTGGAGGATCTGCTGAGAACACAGGTTTCGCCACCCTGTGCCGCACTTTCCTGTGCAGGGGCTGGTAATTATTGTCGTTTACCCACCACTAAAGGGCTTCCAGCAGGATGAGGAAGGTTCAAGTCCAACTCTTGTGAAGAATGCGCTGGGGGAGAGAGAGTCCCTTCTCCACAGGACCCGGGTCTTGTCCTCCCAGGCTCCAGGGGGACAGGCACAGACGTTTACTTTACCTGGACCTGGTAGTCCTGGTAAGTCTTCCAAGCTACCTCTCCACTTCTTAGGTTCTCTTCAGTTGAAATGGTCCAGGTCTTTACCAACCAGAGCCTGTCTTACCAGCTCTACAGGACTCTGAAGTTTACTAACTGAGGTCCAAGACAAAGGAGACTTGAGTTGCCAATATGCAAAGATCTCATTGTCCTCTTCAGAGAGGGTGTGATGAAGAGGAACCATGTATTTCTCGGGGTGAGGCCCCATGAAAGTAAGGTGCTGGGTGTCTCAGCTTATTTTCATATATACTTGCTGGGAACGAGGATTCAGCAGTTAGGGACTTCAGAGGAAGGCAGGTTTGGGATTGGCCAGGACTCCTGGGGGGCCTTGGATAGGGTCAAGGCATCAGAGCTCTCTTCCACTTCCAGTAAGACATGGAAGGACAGGAATCCTAAGATGGGGGACTCAGACAGGGGCATACCCACATCTGCAACGAAGGATGTGGAGAAGCCACAGTGCTCTCCTCAGCCCAGAGAAGTATCAATCTCACAACTTGAGTACAGCATGGTGCCTTCGAGTCCTCCTGGTTGGCGGTGAAGCTGAAGTGTTTCTGGATGGGCTGCACGTGGTCATAACCAAGTTGACCAGTTCTCCGTGCCCTGCACTCCCAGATCGGCCATCGGAGGATCCCCAGAGGTTGATCTCAGCACTCCTGCCCCAGATCCTCACTATGATGCCCAGCAGCTCCTTAGAGCTGGCATGCCCACCTGACTTTTCCAACACCTCTCTTCTCCTAGATGATGACATAGTTCTAGAAGTTCCCAAACTCAGTGCCCTGCCTTCCTACATGGATGAGATTATGCACTAACAAGGATACATTACTGCACACACCTGTGGTGCACCTAAGACGCTTCTGAGAAGAGCAGTCTTCAATCTTTGCTGCACACGGGAGCCACCTGCAGGGAGTTGAGAACTCCTGATGTCTGAGTCTCCTGCCCACAGAACGGTTTAATTAGTCTGAGGTCAGGCCAGGGCATCAGGGCTTGATGGCGCTTCCAGCTGATTCTAAGAAGCAGGAAAATTGAGAGCCATGGATTTGGGGGTGATGCTAATGCTGTCAGAATACAGCGTGGGGGTGCTCCAGAAGACACTACAGAGGTCCAGGGAGCTTCTGGGGGTGAGGGAGGGGAACAACTGACTATCTCAAAAGAGAAGAAGAATTGGATGAAGTAACCCTGGAGGGAGGGAGGGAGGGAGGGAGAGAGGGAGGAAGGAAGGGAGGGAGGGAGGGGAGGAGAGAACAGAAGGTAGAGGAGGG
This sequence comes from Peromyscus leucopus, assembly GCF_004664715.2. Taxonomy (NCBI): domain Eukaryota; kingdom Metazoa; phylum Chordata; class Mammalia; order Rodentia; family Cricetidae; genus Peromyscus; species Peromyscus leucopus. Next base: position 116,050,557 of record NC_051065.1, read on the forward strand.
AAGGGAAGTGATGAGACAGAGGTGGGCTAGCAGCCCTACAGCAGAAGAATATTACTATTTCTGAGGTTTCCAGTAGGAGAAGTGAGGAGGCCCCAGATCACCATGTTCCCCTCCTTGTTGCTCTGAAGCAGGCTACTCTAGAAAGGATAGGAGTCTGTTCTAGTCCCCAGTTCTGGACATGGAGGGTCGATTGGCTTGTGTGATGATGCCCACTTGCTGGCAGTCTCGAGGCAGCTGCAAACATCACTTGTGTGCATTCATGCATGTGTGCATGCTCGAGAGTGTGTGTGTGTGTGTGTGTGTGTGTGTGTGTAAGAGGGGGGAGGGGGGAGAGAGAAGGGGAGGGAGAAAGAGAAGGGGAGAGAGAGAGAGAGAATGGACTAAGCCCTTGCCCCTTTTGTGCCTCACATCAAGAGCTAAGTTTCTACACATAAAGCCTTGGGGTTGGATCCTCAAACTACACTTAAGCTGTAGACACTGCACAAGATTTGGAGAGGGGAACAGTAGGGAGCCACGGAGGAATTATAAAGTATGGTGGAGTGGGATGGGATACCCACTTGGCACCCCTGCAAGCATTGGAGTGAAAGATGTGTTGACTGGGCCTGTGAAGAAGCGGAGGTGGCCATGAGTAGCTTGATGATGTGTTTCCTAATAGCTTAGCACCTTGATCTCCTTTGACCATATCCATTGATGAGAGTAGACACTGTCTTGCCCTGGGTATAGCTTGGGACATACACAGAGGTAAGTACTTTGTAAGTGTAATCTTTTTATTTAGTCCTCATGCGACTGCCTTGCTAAGCTGTTGTTATTATCTCTGTTTTATGAATGAGTAACTCGGGTTAAATAACTTATGTGAGGACCGCATAGCTGGGTAAGGAACAGAGTCTAGATGCCACTGAGCAAGGCCAGTGCTCTTAACTCTTAGATTTGGGTTCCTTACTGCCCTTGACCTCATAATGATTTCCTAAAGCCCTGTCATAGTTAGGGTGACTGTTGCTGGGATAAGACACCATGACCAAAAGCAACTTGGGGAGGGGAGGGTTTGTTTTAGCTTGCCGCTCTCAGGTTCCTCCATCGCTGAAGATCTCAAGGCAAGAACCTGGAGGCGTGAACTGAAGCAGAAGCCACGGAGAAATGCTGCCTCCCCCTGGCTACCTCCTCTTCTCCTTGCTTGTTTTGCCTGTTTTCTTATACACTCCAGGGTCACTTTCTCAGGACGGCACTACACACAATGGGCTGGGCCCTTCCATAGCAATCGCTAATCGAGAAGATGCCCCCCCCCCCCACAGACTTAGCTAAGGGCCAGTCTAAAGCAGACATGTTCCCCAACTCAAGTTCTCTCTTCACAGGTGATCCTGCCTTGTGTCACACTGACAAAAAATTAACAAGCACAGGCCCACTGGCGTCACTAACCACTTCTGCGTTCTAGTAGTCCAATGGGAGCCTTCTGCTACCTCCAGGAAAATCAATATATTTTTTTAAAGATAAGATCTGTAGCTCAGACTGGCCATGAACTCCCCTACATAGCATAACTTAAACTTTCGAGTTTCCTGTCTCTACCTCATAAATGCTGGGCTTACATATGTGTGCTGTCATCCCTGGTTTAGGTAATGCTGGGACTTGAACCCAGGGCTTCATGCATGCTGGGCAAGCATTCTACCAGCTGAGCTACACCCCCATCTCAAGAAAGCAAACCCTTCTAGTAATTCAAATAGCTGGTGCCCCCATGGCATGAGTTAAGTATAAGGAACCAGCCTGCCTCTGTCAACATTTGATTTGCCCAGCAGGTGCAAGAGGTTTTAGTCACATTGCCTCATAACTTGTCAACTCAATGCAGGCTATTAGGACAATTCCGAAGGTCTTGAGCCATTCCCTGCCACTCCTGGTCCCAAATCCCAGGAAAGAGGGGGGATCATTGAGGAGATGCCCAGATTCTCCTGGCCCCTGAAAGTTACTCAACTGGGACCTTGGCACATGAGTGCTGGGAAGCCAAGCTCTGCATTTTCCCTGTCCAGTGACCCAATGCAGGGAACAGCCCAAGTGCCCACCTCTTCAGGAGAGGGGGTCTCCTGGGTCATCACCTTCTGTCTGCAGATCACCTCAATGTCAGCAAGTGTACCCAACCTTTTGACACTGAGGCATGGCATTGTCATCTACAAATACATGGGTTGCATTCATAGCTAGCCTTGGATCCTGCATGCCCAAAGTCAAGAAGATCTCTCTTAGCTGCCCCCATAGCTGGCCAAACAGCCCGTCTGACTCCCAGAGATACTGTTATTCAACAGATTAAGTGGTGACAGAGATAGAAGCCACAGGGGACTTCAGAAGGCCCAATCCAGATGGAAGAGGAGAGCATGTTTCTGTTGTAGCCAGTAAGTGACACTTTCTCCCTCACCAAAATGAACTTCACAGCTAAGTCCAGCTCAGTTTCCTCACTCAGGTGATGGAGTGCAAACAGCTGCTTCTTTGGCATGTAAGCTGATTCCTTGGTGGGAACAGCACAGAGGTGGCTGGGGAGCAGCAGAGGCCCTGAAGACTGGTTAGGTGTTAGTAGCCTGGCTGCTGAACGATGTGCTTTGAAAACTGGAATAATATAAATTGCAGCCTCAGCAGAAAATGCTTTCATGTAGAAGCTAACGAGGAAAACGTTGCCTGGAACCAGCCTGCCAAATACCCAGCCATATGCATATGCCCCTGGTGGCTCGTCTTTAAGCAATGAGATGCTTTGATCCCCTGCCAACTTCTGCTCCTCTAAGCATGGATGGAGTTTTTCTGGGCAAACTCTTTCTTCGGGGTTCAGGAGCATAACTGAGCACAATGGGGATGAAGCAGCGTGTTCATTCTGTGTGTGTGTGCTGGACATGGACATTAGAATCTATCATATGCTGGACACGTGACCCGCCACTCAACTATATTCCCAGATCTCTTTTTCACTTTTCTACTCTTCGTTTTGCAAACAGGCGCTCACCAAGTTATCTAGGCTAACTTTGAACTCACCACTCTCCTGCCTACGTGGGACTCGCAAATAGCTGGGACTACAGTCCTTTACTAGCCCTGGCTTCCCCTGTTCACCTTTAAGAAGTGCAGTTTCACCTTTAAACATGTAACAGTGCTGGGGGATAGTTCACTCAGTAAAGGGCCTGCTGTGGACCAATGAAGACGAGTTGGATCTTCAGAACCAATACTAAAAGTAAAAATAAAAAATAAAAAGGCTACCTATGGTGACCAGCACCTTTAATCCTTGTGCCTAATCTAGCCTAACCAGTGAGCCCCAGGCCAATGAGAGAGTTGTTAGCTCAAAAGCAAAGCTGAAAAGTAACTAAAGGAACAACCCCGTGGGTTGACATAGGACTTCTACACACATGAATGCATATACTCGCGTATTCACAAACACAACAGGCATGCACCCCCACAGAACTAAACAAAGTCCAGGGAGTAAGAATCATGCTTCCTCTCCAAAGGGCTTGACATCAGCAAGTTTAAAATGTGCTGTCTGGAATTCCAGGCATTGGAGACTGGATTGGATATTCCACTAATTCAAAAGAAAAATCACAGGTTTGGACTTGAACTCACTCACTAGCCCAGATAGCCCTTGAAGTTGGATCCGTCTGCCTCAGCCTTTTGAGTAGCTAGGATTACAAGCCTCGAGATGCCAATCCAGCTTGAAGTGGGTTGTGAAACACACAGAGAGATACTAAAGTCCCCAGCATAAACGAAGGGCCCCAGCCTTTGTCCCCGGCAGTGAGCTGCTCGGGGCCCCAGCCACAGGCGTGCAGAACTGCCCTCACCTTCGCCACCTGTGGCCTCTCCCGCTGGACGGCCTCCACACCTGGTCTGCTTCCGGACACATCTCAAGGGTTTGTTCATGGGTGGTTTGATCTGAGGTCTGGGGAAGCAAACCAAATGTTCAAAGATGAAAGCGTTTGTGATGATCGTCTGGTCTTGGATAAGAAGAGAACTGACTGTCTTCTTTTACACCCTGATTCCCTGGTCTGGTCTTGTGGGTGGCCACGCCCCTCCTCAGTGGCTGAAAGATGAACACGGGGTAGTGCTTGCTTCACTATCCACCTGGCTGTTTATCCCATTGGGAGGGCCGGGCCCAAGTGTCCTAACCACTTCCTAGATGTTCCAGGAAAGTTTCCATGGCAACACCGCCTCACGGCAGGACCAGGTTCCAGTTTCCAGTCTAGGTGGGTTTTTCTACCACCAGGTGGAGACTGGCTCAAGTCTATTAACTGGGAGATTCTCTGCAGATTCAAGAGGCAGCTTGTTTGATTTGGAAAGCCCCTCGGAGGTGGGCTACTCCAGTGATTGTCAAAGTCGAGTGCTCACAGACCCAAGGGGCATCTCCAACACACAGCTGCCTGCTTGTGTTTGAGATTAAGGAATCATTGTTTGTCTTGCTGAATGGGATAGTGGCATTTGTGACACCAGAGTGGCTTTAGAATTATGCAGATCAAAATAAAAAAGACGAGCAGGTCCCCACAGGAGATGGGAGCGCGTGGAAAGGAGGGAGCGTGTGCCGTTAATAAAGATGCAGGAAAGGTCTAGAGAAAGCACAGAAGGCTGTGCCGGAAATAAATGCACTGACAGCCACACCCGAAGGGCTGGGAGAGGGGATGGTTAGGAACGCCGGGAAGCTGGGCATGGAGGCTCACATCTGAAATCCCAGGGCTTGGGAGATAACAACAGGAGAATCTTGACTTTAAGACCAACCCATGTTACACAGTGAGATACTGATTGAAAAAAAAAAAAGAACCTTCCAACAACCAACTGACAAAGGCCAGAGAAGCTGCTGCTATGAGCTGTGTGTGCCTTGGGGTGGAGGAATAGAGAGCTATTAACACCAGGATAGGAGTTGGTGATTGGCATCACCCTCTCCATTTTTGAGTCTGGTTTTTTTGGGACATTTTCATGATCGAGTTTAAGGCCATACAGAGTCTCAGGCTCAGCTTCAGACTCACCAGCTCAGAATCCTTTGGGAATGGAGCCCAGGGATTGATTTTTAAAGATTTCCCCAGGGCATTTAATCCCTTTCAGGTAAGCCTTTCTTCTTGAAGAGGAAACCCGGCCCCCATGACTTGTGGGAAATCCCAGAGAGGCAGGAGTGAAACCTGCATCAGAAGGCCAGACACTGTCCCCAGGTAGTGACGCCTGACAGCTGGACAGTCCCGTGGCCAGGGACCACGACAGTACTGCTGCATCCTTCCTACCACTCAGTGTCTGCTAGGTGTGGGACCTGCCCCATGTGGCCTCAGTGGGTCCTTTGAAGATAGAATGAGTTGGAATATATGAAGGGTTTAAAGCAATGTCTACCAAACAAAATACCCGACCAGTGGTAACTGTCCTTTTCATCGGTGTTTTTATTGTCTCCGGGCTTACTATGATTTCCTCTTTTTCCTTTCTGAACTGAAGAACCTGAAGCCCAGAGAAGCTGAGCCCTCCCCCAGTATCACCCCAGCTATTAGGAGGGTGGCTATAGGCTTGTGTAGCCCAAGACACATGCGAATTCCTACTGCCCGCCTTTCAGCAGGCCACGCCCTCTTCTAAAGCCCAGGCTGTGCAGGGAGCACGGTTCTCAGCTGGCATCTCCCTGCCACCTTGCATGTGGGCTGCAGGTGACACTGACATATCCCAAAATGCTTTGCACCTGCTACTGGGGCAGCATTCTGCAGGATTATGCCTGCATGGTACTAGCTACAGCATCCTGCAGGATCTTACACTCAGGATCCCAGGATGCGTCTACCTGTGTGCACATGAACACACACACACACACACACACACACAGAGAGAGAGAGAGAGAGAGAGAGAGAGAGAGAGAGAGAGAGAGAGAGAGATATGCATGCACACAATTTTATTGAGTGAACAGAGACAAGAAAAATCTATCCTTACAAATGGATGGCCTAGCCATCCACTCATCCCCCATGCTGTCATCTGGTACTTTTGCTACTCAGGATTAATGCTTACTAAAGTCCCCATGGAGCCTAGAAATAGCCTCAGAATCCTCAGCTGAGCAGGTCATCCAGCCACAGCTGCCAAGCTGGAGTGGCCTTGTGAGAGAAAATGGATGGTGCCCGCGCTTTGCAACAGATGCTTTTAAAACAGTGGTTCTCAACCTTCCTAATGCTGTGGCATTTTAATACAGTTTCTCATGTTGTGGAGCCCCCAACCACAAAATGATTTTCATTGCTAATTTTGCTAGTTATGAATATCTGTGTCTTCTGATGGTCTTAGGTGACCCCTGTGAAAGGGCCGTTCAACCCCCAAAGGGGTGGCAACTCACAGGTTGAGAACTGCTGATTTAAAAGACATGCTCATCCTTCAGACAAGGAGGTTACTGTTTGAAGAGGAGATGAGCAGAGAACACAGAGTCAGAAGAACCTAGCCAGGGTGGATTAGGTTTGCCCGAAAGACTTTGAACAAGTCCTCTACCATCTCCAGGTGTGGGCCCTGGGCTGGGGAATGCCGATGCTTTCTTTTCCTGATTGCCCCCAGAACTAAGTGAGAAAGTGTCTGCAGAAGCAGAAGCAGCGGGCCTGGGAAGGGGCTGTTGGTAAAGTGCCTGCTGCACACGCGTGAGGACCTGAGTTCGATCCCAGAAAAAAGTAAATAAATAAAAACAATAGTAGTGCTCTGGTGCACCTGCTTGCAACACATGCACGTGTACACACAAACTCCTGCTGTGATCTAAACCATTACATGTGCATACATCATTAACAATAAGACAAGGCACCCTGTGGCTATAGATGACACTAACTTCATAAAAACAGTGGCTATGCCCCGAGTAACCCCAAGTCCTCTTCTCTATTTGCTACCGACTAATCATAAAGGTAGGCGAACTCTCTGGCAGCTGGCCCGTTTTATAGCTACCATGACTCATTGAAATACGGGCTCTAGAGTTGACAGTAGGCTGCATGGACTTGCTTTTCCTTGGACCTGCCAAACAGTCCACAAATTCAAACTCTAGAGAGAAACTGCTCCTATTACATGCAGGGTATTGCTCTACCCAAAACTACTGGGTCAAACATAGTCTAGGAAGTAGGATTTTTAAAAGATGGGTGACACACACACACACCCTCTGTCGGATAATAAATAGTCCATGATCAAACCCATTTGATCTGAAACCCAAAATACAACCATTCATACTGAGGGTGAATGAAGTGGCACAGACTGGAGCTGGGTTTGGGTCTTGCCCTCAAATGAGCTTTGCTCCCAAAGCCTTGTGTGTGCCACAGTTTCAGATAAGCAATAGCAGGCCTGGCCCGTATTTCCTAGGGACAGCAAGAGGCCAGGAAGGTGTCCCCCAAGAATGACCAAAGGGGTCAGGATCATTAGAGGCAGGGTCCTGTTTCAGTGACTGCCGCTCTGCCTCCATGTTTCCATGTTCTGTCGTCAGAACTGATGGAAAACACAGCTTGCCTCCCATCACCGCCTGACTTCACAGCAGCCATGACCACGACTCCCTGTGGTGCTTTAAATGTGAATGTGACTTTTGTGTTTGGCTGCGCATAGTTGGGGGCGCTGTTCTGGAAGGTGGTAGAACCTTTGGGAGGTAGGGCTGCTGAAGGAAGTGGTCTCTGGGAGACAGGCCAAGAGGCTTATAACCTGGTCCCACTTCTGGGTCCCATTTCCTGTCACATACCCGCTCTCTAATATGCCCAGTTGTGAGCAAGTAACTCCATGCTCCTTCCACCATGGCCATTCCTGACGTCATGCCTTCCCTGACATGATGGTCTGTAACCTCAATCCTTGAGCCAAAGTCAATCCTCAACATGCTTCTCGCCAGTATTTGATCACAGCAACGAGAAAAGTGACCGGCACATCTTACACTATTCAGCGCCTTAGCCCGACTGACAAAGCCTCGTGAGATCTAACCCCTGCTAGACTAAGTCCCCTCTCTTAGCGCCTCTTTGCACTAACACACCTTTGGAAAGGTTCTTCTAGCGTTTGTGCCAGATCTCCTTGGCATTCCCTTGGCCTCCTTTTCATGCTGCTGAAAGCACACACAATCACTATCAATTACCGCTCATTAGGATTTGACCTCAAGCCGGGCAGTGGTGGCGCACGCCTTTAATCCCAGCACTCGGGAGGCAGAGGCAGGCGGATCTCTGTGAGTTCGAGGCCAGCCTGGTCTACCAAGTGAGTTCCAGGAAAGGCGCAAAGCTACACAGAGAAACCCTTTTTCGAAAAAGAAAAAAAAAAAATAGGATTTGACCCTCAACTATCCTCACAGGCTTCTATAACGTGGGTTTGAACACTCAGTCCCCAGCTGATGGCACTGTCTGCGTTCGAGAGGCTGTGGGACCTTTGGGAAGAAGAGCCTCACTGGTGGGTAGAGGCCACAAGCAACAGGCCTTGAGAGGTATAGCCTGGCCCTGCTTTCTGCCCTGCTTCTTGATCTACCAAGATAAGAAATAAGCTCTGCTGCACGCTTCTGACGTCACAGAACGAGCCACTCCCGCTGCCATGGCGGATGGACTACTCCCTTTGAAACTGTGAACCAATAAACCTCCCTCCCCCGAAGCAGCTGCTGCCAAGAATTCCGTCACAGCTACCGTGAGAAGGGTAGCTGCCATGGCCTCGCTGCCATCCTTGACACACACCCTTCCCTGCACACAGCTCAGCACGTAGCTCTACGAGCTGTGGTCCAGAATAGGATCCTCCTTCTACAGAATCAGGCTCCACCTGCAAGTGTGCCGCCTCTCTGTGTCCTCTGGTGCCAGGCATGGTACAGGTATCCAGAACATACACAGAAGACCAGGCTCCCATGTCCCTGCTTGAGGCTGACCAGAGTAGAGCAGCTTCCTCTGAAGTTAGCACAATTCTCTAAATCGTGTGTGTGTGTGTGTGTGTGTGTGTGTGTGTGTGTGTGTGTGTGTGTGTGTGTATCAGGGGAGGGGAATACTGCATGCGTGTGGGTGCATGTGTGCATACAGGCATGCGGAAGCCAGAGATCAACTTCTAGGGTCTTCCTCAGTTACCCTCACCTTGTCGCTTTTGAGAGAGTGTCTCTCACTTTTTCATGAGAGGCTGGCTGGCCACCAAGCTCCAGTGTCTTCCTGTTTCCACCTCCTCAGCATTGTTACAAGAGCACACCACCATGCCCAGATCTTCTAAATGAGCTCTGGGGACAGAACTTAGATCCCTGACAAGCCATCTCCCCAAGCATGGCACCACATCTTAAGGAGGCCCTGAGCGGCTAAGCCTGAAACTCCCTTGATTCATCTCTGAGTGTTTCTTCTGCTCTTTGTTAGGGAGCCCACGCCTTCCATTTGGCTGGGCCAGCCTCTCCCCCATCACACATCTCTCAGCATCAGCATCACCTCTTCACAGAATGATGCTCCTTTGCTTCACATTCCCTGTGACAGAGGCAACCGAATACCACCTAATCTCCATTCTGCCCGCTTTGTCCTTGGTTTTATCACTGTGATTTAATTTTGAAGTGGCAATGATCCCAGTTCAAAGCCTGCATTTCCCAGCCTCTCCTGCATCTAGGTGGTCATATGATTATTTTCTGATGAGGGCATCTGCAGAGAATTTGGTTGATTGGTTGGTACTGCCCTCTGCTCTTCATACCTCCTAGTATATTATCCTGACAGATGGAGTGCCTGCAGCCATCCTACAACATGGAATAATAGCCTACAGACTGTGGATCAAAATGGCGGACAGACCTGGTAGCTGTAAGGAAATCATACGAACTATTTCTAGATTTAGAGGGAAAACAACTGCTGATGTATTTAAACACTGATTTTTTTTCAAGGAAAATATTCTACAAGTTATGCTAATATATTACTATTGAAGTCTATAATTAGACATTTGATGGGTTATTTGATTACTTTCCCTCTCCCAGAAGACAGATTGTAATAATCTAGCTGTGGAGTATGCAATTAGTAACTGATGGAGCAATGTCCTTTCATTTTATAGACACTCTGGAAGCTTCTACTAGGCCCTTCTTTTTAGATCTTAAGCTTCATGGTGGGTACCATATGTAGAAATAGCTACACTTAGATGCTTGAGGTAAGGAAAAACTGCCTACAGATAAAGTTTAGTGAGTATATCCCTCTTCTTACCATCACGTGCTCTTCTGGAAAGCTCTGACTTGCCCAGAGTCCTTTCTTTCCCATCATGCTCTTGCTCTCAAAGCTTCGGCCACATTGAACTACTAGGCATTCCATAGAGGCCCCTGGTCTTTTTCCAAATCTGTGCACATGCTGTTCCCTACCTGGAACTCATTTAGCCCAGTGCCTTGGTGTCTTTCCTATTGCTGTGACAAAACACCCGGACAAAGGCAACCTAAGGAGAAAGGTGTGTTGGTTCAAGGCTGTTATCCATCATGGTGGAGAAGGCCCAGAAGCCAGAGCTGGTTGGTTACATTGTATCTACAGACAAAAAGGCTGTGGCTGCGGCTGCTCAGCTCCATTTCACTTTTACAGCCCAGGGTCCCAGCCAGGGAATGGTGCCACCCACAGTGGACAGGTCCTCTGTGATAACCCCAACATACACTCAGACATGCCCAGGGGTCCATCTCCTAGGTGATTCTACAGCTTGTCAAGTTGCCAATGAGCACTTCCCATCACACATAGATAATCACTATCACTCACAGGATTTGTGCTGGTTAGTTTTATGTCAACTAGTTACAAGCTAGAGTTGTCTCAGAGAAGAGAACCTCCAATGAGAAACTGCCTGCTTAAGATCAAGCTGTAGTCAAGCCTTTAGGGCATTTCTTAGTGACTGATGTGGGAAAGCTGGCCCATGATGCCATCCCTGGGCTGATGGTCTTGGGTGCTATAAGAAAGCTGGCTGAGCAAGCCATGAGGAGCAAGCCAGAAGCAATCTTCCATGCTCATGGTCTTTGCATCCACTCCTGCCTCGAGGTTCCTTCTACCTGGTTTTGGTTTTTGCCTTAGCTTCCCTCAATAGACTTTGACTTAGAATATATATATATATATATATGCTAAATAAACCCTTTCCTCCCCAAGTTGCATCTGGTCACGGTGTTTCACCACAGCAATAGAAACCCTAATTAAGACAGCCTCTCAACTTTAATGTCCCTTCTTCCAGGAGGTCAGATCCATCTCCTAAGTGTTCCTCTTTCTTCCCCTTTATAGCACATGTACCCTGTACCCCATGCTACGATTGAATTGCCTTCTCCACAGTGACACATGGCAGTGCTAACCCTGTACCCTATCTTATTGGGAAATGGGGTCTCTGTAGATGTTATTGGGTGAAGATTAAATCATTAGTAGAGGCTTTAATCTTCCATAAGTGTGACCATGTGAGAAAAGGAACATTTAGAGACAGACAGCCTTAGAGGTAGAATGCTGTGTGGAGAAAGAGGTAGAGTGTGGGGTAGCATAGCTGTAAGTCAGGGGGAGCCAGGAAGAAATGGGCGACAGATTCCCCTTAGAACCTCTAGGGACTCAGCTCACCATCACTTGGATTTTGTGAGAGAGTGATTTTTTTGTGGATTGGAGCATAGACTTTGCAACTTTATGTTAGAGCCCTAGAAGGATACCATTGATCCTTGTAGTGTTGCTTTTTCTGGGGACACATGGAACAAATCAATGAGTTTGCTAGGCTTACTTACAAAGAATGGGTGGGGCTTGTAACCCTCCCAAACAGCTCCATTTGAGAAATCCCACCCAGCATGGATGATGACGTACTGAAAGCCTCATAGATGGAATCCCCCTTAGTTAACATCTCCCTCTCTATACTCTGGTTCTCTTGGCAGGTGTGTCCAACCAGCAGCCTGATGGCTACATGCACTGAGGACAGTGATGAGCAAGGCCCAACACAATTTAAAAGTTACTTAGAACATTATGGAAACATTTTGTTAACTTGATTGCATGGTCTAGAGCCATATAGAAAGGTTGGACATGCCTAGTAGCACCTTCTAAGACTATAGGCAGCTGAGGATGGGGATTAAAGGGAGTGAGTGGCTGGAATCTCAGGCAATTCTTAAGGACCACACCTAACTCCTTTTAGGAGGGAACATCAGCAGCCCTGATCTTGTGAGGGTCTTATTCAAGTCATCAAAGATGCTGTAAAGATGACAATGATCATAACACGTAGCATGAATTGTTAGAAGGTCTTGTTAATAAAATCAAACCCGGAGCCAGGTATTGGGGTGAATGCTGGAAGATCAGAGAAGCAGAACAAGCCACAACCACCTCACTTTGCCAATTCCTCAGCTGATCCTGTTTCCTCAGACTGGAAGCCTCTGAGTCCTCATCTGAATGGGTCTCAGCTGAACTTCTGCTAAAAGCCTAAAAGCTTAACCAGCCAAATGCTTCTAGTTTCTGGTCTTCACGCCTTATATATCTTTCTGCTATCTGCCATCACTCCCTAGAATTAAAGGCTCACTTCCTGGGATTAAAGGCGTGAGTCACCATGCCTAGCTATTTCCAATGTGGCCTTGAACTCACAGAGATCCATGCCTCCAGAAGGCTAGTATTAAAGGTGTGAGTGGCACCATTTTCTAGCCTCTGTATCTAGTGGCTGTTCTGTTCTCTGACTCAGATAAGTTTATTAGGATCACACAATATTTTGGGGCATACAATACCACCACAATAACATCCTGGAGGACAGCATCCCACAAGAGCCTTCCATTCCCTTGGATTCCACGTTTTCTCAGTCTTCCAGCTGTGGACTGAAAAAAAATCTCATTAAAAGACTGTGTCTATGCTAAACATGGACCGATCTTCTCACCACCATTTCCTAAACAACAGCATGTAATGATTCATGTAGCATTTACCTCTTAGGAGGTTTTATGAGGAACCGAGTGACTTAGAGTGCACAGGAGATGTGTTTAGGTTTGTGTGCTAACACTGCCTGATTTGGTGGAAGGAACTCGAGCATCGGTGGACTTTGCTATCTACCGAAGGCCCACTAACTCATTCCCTCTTCATACAGAGTAACAATTAAATATGCTGTGCCTGACTACACTCCTGGAGGGACGGAAGCAGTGCTGTTTATTGCTGTGGGAACCCTTGCATCCTTCTCCTCAGGATTCTCAGCATCCTGTCTTGACAATAATCAGGTGAGACACATTATTGCCATTTCTAATAAACACCTCTGTGAGAAACATTGAAGGAACAGCATCTTCCCACTGGGGCCCTCCTGCATCCTTAGCCTCCAGTGCTCCTCCCATCCCCTCCCACATAGTACCTCCCCCCTAACTGCTCCCCTCCTTGGTATTAATCAAGCCCATACTGTCAACACAATGGCTGCAAAACCCTTAGGGAACATCTTCTTCCTCCTGAGAACCACCCTTGACTATCCTGGAAACTCCGCCTTGGTCCAATTGTTCCTGCCAAAGGCCACAGGAGCCCCAAGCACACTCCCTCAGCACCTCTGGCTCCTTTTCAAGCCCAATACTGTAGATTGAACTGTGTCACTTCAAAGTCCCCTCTCAGCACGGGTGACACCCTCCTGCAAGCTGCATAGATGGTGTCCCACATCCAGGCAACCTACAACCTTCTATCTAGTACCACTCAAGACCTTTTGCAAAGCCAGGTATGGTGCTGCATGCCTTGAATCCCAGCACTCAGGAGGCAGGAGATAGAAATCTAAGTCAGCCTTGTCTACATAGCAAGTTCCAGGACAGCTAGGGCTACACAGAAAGACCTGACTCAAAAAAAAAAAAAAAAAAAAAAGACCCTGTCATGGTTTGAAGGGAAATGTCCTGCCCCCTGCTCATACATGCTCCTATTTGCATGCTTGGTCCCCAGTTGATGGTCTGTTTGGAAAGATTAGGAAGTGTGACCTTGTTGAGTAGGTGTGTCCTTGTTGGAGGGGGTGTCATTGGGTGTGGGCTTTAGGATTTCAAGGTCCAGGCTTTTTCTCTCTTTGCCTGCTGCCTGAGGATTGGTATATAAAGTTCTCAGCTACTGATCCAGCATCATGCCTGCCTGCTATCTGGCTCCTCACCCTGATGACAATAGATTAACGCTCCTAAACTGAACCAAGCCTCCAATCGAATGCTTTCTTCTATAAAATGCCTTGGTCATGATGATGTCTTTTCCACAATAGAACAGTGACTAAGACAGACCCTTTGTCCAAGGGTACACAGGAGTGGAGACATATTCAGGTCCTCACTCTCTGGTACCTGGGAATATGACTTTATTTGGAGGTAGGGGTATTCACAGCCTGTCCTGGTCCATTTTCAAACCCAACACTTGGTGATTTATAAAGGGAAGTTGAGCTGGGCAGTGGTGGTACATGCCTTTAATCCCAGCACTCAGGAGGCAGAGGCAGGCGGATCTCTATGAGTTTGAGGCCAGCCTGGTCTACTGAGAGTTCCAGAACAGGCTCCAAAGGTACACAGAGAAACCCTGTCTTGAAAAACAAAAAAACAAAACACCCAAAAAATAAAAAAATAAAGCAAAGTTGAAATGGGCATGATTCTGGAGTCCAAGACCAGGCAGCTGCATCTGGTGTGGGCCTACAGTGGTGGAAATAGAAATCAGGAAAGGATAAAGTCATGCAAAAAGAAAAGGGCCAACTTCCAGCTAGCTGACCCCACTGCCATGATTAAGGCATTGACACACATTCAGGAAGGCCTTACTCCCCTGGACGAAACCCTCCCCATAGGCCTCACCTCTCATACCACTGCACTGAGAAGGAAGCTTCCAACATAGTAGTCTACATGGGACACACACAAACCATAGCACAAGCGACATCAGATTGAGGTCATTATAATGGGTTGCAGTCTGGTAAGACTGGTGTCCCTTAAAGAAGAGATAGGTCTATAGATGGGTCTGGGGAGATGGTTCGGTCGGTAGGGTACCTTGTGTATGAGCCTAAGGACTTGAGTCTGCTCTCCACCGCTCATGTAAAAAGCTGGGTGTGGAAGCATGTCCTCGGAAGGCCAGTGCTTTGAGGATGGAGCAGGAGGATCCCTGGGGCTCACTGTCCAGCCAGCTTAGCCAAATCAGAGAGTGCCAGTTAGAGACTCTGACTCAAGGAACAAGGTGGGCAGCTCCTGGGGAATGGCACCTGAGGTTGACCTCTGACCTCCACAGTAACTGCACCCACATCTGCACATGTGCACACGCATTGAGGCCTAGAGACAGATGAGAGAAGAATTTCGGGGTGACCCAGATGCAGGAAGCTAACCCTGCCACAACTGCTGGGGATGTCTTTCTGCATATATATTTCTACTCTCATTTGAGGTATTATGTTTATGTAACTCATTTAGATTGTAATGGATAATTAAAAAATACAGATTAATATTTAGTCTTCTATGATAGTCAAACTTATAGTCATGTTAAGTTTTCTAGGTATACATAGATATAATTCAATTAGGTAGGTAGTCTTCAAACACTTCAAAGACCTACAGAATATGGCATTTAAAATGTTCTAAAAATTTAGACTTTCTGGACAATGAGACATGTCTGCTCCTGGCATCATCAATTTACTTCAGAAAGAAGAATGGGCATCAAAGACACTCTATATGGAGTTTATCTTGTCCTTGGCAAAAATAGCCAGTTGTGCAAGAAACTGTTCTTGCCTGGACTGCTTGATTGACTGGACATGCAGGACCCATTGGAAGGTGACCACTGAACTTTGCTTGGTGAAATGGTCCTCAGGTTCCTGCTTCGCAGAGGAAACTGACAGACTTTCTACAGGACACAGAGAGAAGTGACTGAGAGACTCCAGACCTGTGGGCTGAAGATAGATGCCCCAACTTTACAGAGGAACTTTGGATGACTGTCCAGGCTGCCAGCTGTCTCTGTCTACTCTCGCAAGACTCCAGAAAGTTGCTTGCGTCCTTCTCCCATTTCTCAGGTAATATTATATCCTTCTGAGGTCTTTGATGTAGTTGAAGGCTAGATAGTTATAATTTCCTTAGTTATGATAAAAGATAAGTTAGATATAAAACTTTAGACCCACAAATATAGGATAAATAGGATATCTTCTTTAATTTTGCCAAATCCAAATAGCCTATATATTATAAATAGACTAGATATTATAAGTATAATTCTTGCTTGATAATCATTTTGTTATATGTAATTTTACTATGTTAAAGTTAAAACCTTCCTTTTTAAAAAAAGAAAAGGAGAAGTCTTTCTGTATGCTGTGAATGTGTTGCTCTGATTGATAGATAAATAAAATGCTGATTGGCCAGTAGCCAGGCAGGAAGTATAGCATAGGTGGGATAAGGAGAGAGGAGAATTCTGGGAAGTGGAAGGTTGAGTGAGGAGACACTGCCAGCCACCATCATGAGAAGCAAGATGTAAAGTACCAGTAAGCCAAGAGCCATGTGGCAACTTATAGATTAATAGAAATGGGTCAATTTAAAATATAAGAACTAGATAACAAGAAGCCTGAGCCATTAGGCCAAACAGTTTAAATAATATAAGCATCTGTGTGTTTATTTGGGTCTGAGTGGCTGGGGGCCCGGGTGGGACTGGAGATAACTCCAGCTACACACAACAAAAGCAGGAAGCACAAAGGGCAACTGGAAACAACCAGAAGCTTCCAGAAACAGCATGAGTCAGCAACTACTTTCCTCTCAAAACTAGGGAGAGCATAGGCCTCTGTTCTGTCGAGCCCTGCAGTTTGTGCAGCTTGGCTAGGCCAGCTTTGTGCGTGACTGATGGAGATGGATGATGGGAAAATTATCAGTCGGACAGAAGCCTGACTCATCCCGCTGAAGCACACAACTGAAGACGCCATCCTGCCACCTCTGTTAATTGGTTCTGAAAGTTGGGCTCCTGTCTACAGCAGGCAGCCCAGGGAAGCCCAGCATCCTGTCTCACAACAGGCTCTTGGGGGCCAGCTTTGGAACTGAGATTTCCTCTCTATCTTTTCTACCCATTTCTAGATTAATTCAGCTACAGAAAGCCAGAAATGCCCTCCAATCCAGTCACACATGATGCCTGAAGAGCTTCCTATCAGGGTGTGCTCACAGCTGCTCACTACTGAAGTCAGTAGGATCAGAGCATGGGTCCTAGGCTCAGCCACCACTCCCCAATACACCAATTAAAGAATAGTAAAAAGCAGAGAAAGGAGATTCATTCACTGTGGCCACAGTGGGGAGAGGAACTCACATCCCATGTCCATCTTCAGGCCCTGATACAAGGTTTAGATTTAAACAGTAGGCCAGGTGTATGCAAATTAAAGCAGTGTTGGTTAAGGTGTGGTCCCATCCATCATCATTGTCTCATTCAGTCTTTTCTGACAAGTTGTCAGAATGATGTGAAATCCAAGCTCCTCTTCTGATGGGCATCCAGCATTGGGCTTCCCACTTGAGAGTCCTGGGAACTTTCCAATTTCTTGGGTCCCATTGTTTCAAGAGTCTGACAATCAAAGGAAGGGGCACACGAGTGTAGCATGAATCTTAACAGGTCTTATTAATAAAATCAAACCTGAGGCCAGTTATTGGGGTAAATACTGGAATATCAGAGAAATAGAACAAGCCACAGCCACCTCACCTCACCAGTTCCTCACCTGATCCTGTTTCCTCAGACTAGAAGTTTCTGAGTCCTCATCCAAATGGATCTCAGCTGAACTGCTTCTCAAAAGCCTGAAAATTTAACCAGGCTCTAGTTCCTCATCCTCATGCTTTAAATACCTTTCTGCTTCCTGCCATCACTTCCTGGCCATGTATCACCTGCCATGTATCACCATGCCTGGCTGTTTCCAGTGTGGCCTTGAACTCACAGAGTATTTTCTGGCCTCTATATCTAGTGGCTGTTCTGTTCTCTGACCCCAGATAAGTTTATTAGGGTGCACAATATTTTGGGGAACACAATACCACCACACACGAGCCTCTCTTTAGAATATCTTCATTCCTGATAAGATGGTTACACTCCCCCCTACACATTCCCACTCCACCACCATTGGTGAGCCTCAGTCACAGGCAGGAGACGGTAAGCCATCCCCTTGCTGTACACGGAGCTGTCGGCCTGTCCTCATTTATTCCCACATCTGGGAAACTTAACTCTCATGCTAAAAGAACTCTGCTTTCTTCTCTGACACTGTTTTTTTTTTAATATATATATATATATATATATATATATTGTTTTGATAATTTTAAGGAAGGAAACTTATTTTGAATGTGTCTTATGTTAAATTAAAATATCTTCTCCATCCATCCTGCCCCCAGCTCCTAGCCTAACACCTTGTATACAGTAAGGACTCAATTTAAAACTTGCTCAATCAAAAAAGCTTCTCTCTATAGCTGATGAAGATTGTTGCAGAGATCCACAACTGTCAAAATTCAGACAACAATAGATGGATTGATGCATCTGCAATGCAACCCTTCCACTCAGGGCTCAGGGAATATCATGGACGAGTGGGCAGGAGAGGTTTTTAACATCCTGAGGACCAGGATGTCTGCGGTGAGCCAGTGTCTTCTATTTATGACATGGAAGTTGCACCAGTGAAATGTCAACAATAGAACTTCCTAAAATAAGACATGCATAATGACAGCGGCCAGTGTGGATGTGGGAAATCTCACGAGGTTCTCCGCTTAGATGAAGAGCTATAGGCAATAAATCAATGGGTACTGGGAGAGAATCAGTCTTTTTCAGGAATGAGCCCCCCCCATAGGTTACCCAATCTCAAATGATCAGCCCTAAACACATATACATATGAATGAGCAACACTAAGTGGACTCAGAAGGATATGTGCGGTGCGTGCGTGCGTGCGTGCGTGCGTGTGTGTGTGTGTGTGTGTGTGTGTGTGTGTGTGTGTTGCATGTATATATGTGACAGCAATAATTAAAGAAAAAGGGGAATACAGGTGAAGTTGGAGGCTGGAGAGGTGGGGTGGGAACGGTGCAAATACAGTACTCATATAAAATTACCAAAAATATTTAAATTCTAAAAGTTGCTTAATGATTTGGGCTGGAGGCATGGATGCAGTGCTGAGCACTTGCTGTATCATGAGGACTTGGGAGTTCAGATCTCAGCACCCACATAACAAGCTGTGTAGCCTGCACATAGCTGTCACTCCAGCTCTAAGCAGGACAGGGATGGAAGGATCACTAGGGCTTGTTGGATTCCAGACTAAGAAGATGAGGGTCCCGGGTTCAAGGACAGACCCCCCCCCCAACCCAAAGGAATAGGAGAATAGTGACAGAAGAAAATATTCAACACCTTCTGGCCTCCACGTGTTCATACACAGGTGCATGTGCGTGCACATACACACAGACACATACATGCCAATGAAACAAATAAATCAATTTTTTTTAAACTTCCTTAAGGAAATCAATGGCTCTTCTTATCTATCTAGTTACATAATGCCCGGCCAGAGCATCCTACTTCACAGGACAGAGCAGGTGCGGCTTCATGCTTATTTAATAGCCTAATAAAGGAGCCTTCCTGCTAGATAATGTGGCCCGGAGTGGACTGTTTAATCACAGCTGGTCAATATTTATGAGACTGGAGGCCCAGCTGTGCATATGACTTATTTACAAGCCAATTCTGGAGCCCATAAGCCTCCCTGTGAGGTCCACCTGTTTCTAGGCCTGGCCCTAGTGAGACTGCCAAAGCAGGCAGGAGAGAAGACATCCCTGTCCAGGCAATTCAAAGGACACTTCCCGCCTTCCTGCTGCCTTCCTGGAGCACTGGTCCCTTTTATTCCTCTTGACTAAAAAGGTCCACAAAGCTTTTCTTCTCGGTCAGCCATAGTGTTCTCTCCACCGTCCCCCTCCAGGTAACCACAACCGAAACAGAAAAATCAGGCAGCAACCAGATACCCTAAGGCTTCCAGTTTCCAGCATGGATATGTGTTAGACTCACCCAGGGGATGCTTGTTAAAAATTGCAAGAACTAAAGCCTTGCCCAGCCTCATGGAGCCAAAGCCTTGCACATGGGGCCAGGGATGTGGTTCTTTTCATTAGCTAATTGGAGTTGGAGTGAAAGAGAGGTATAGATCGGCTCTGAGGCCCTCTGCTCCCAGGACCTTGGATTCTAAAAGTACTACATGGGGGTGGATATCCTCACCGATCTGGGGTGCTCAGAGCTGGAGGCCTCAGCAGTCTCTACAAAGACAACATAGAGGAAAAGAGAGAACAAGGGGCTTAGAGATTCTGCTATTGTAACCAGTCCAGCGAGAGGGAAGGTATTCTGCAGAGAGACACTCAAATCCCTCCTTTTAGCTATCAGATGATTGAGGAACCTAATGCTTGGGGGAAGAAAACAGCTAAGGCCTAGTACCCGTCAGAGGAAGAATGCATCTCCCCGGAAGGGATTTCATACAATTCTGACAAATTTTCAGACCACCTTGTAGGAGACTGGAGCCCAGACAGACAATGATGGGCCAGTAACAGGCAGGACCATACCTTGACCACGACTATGTATAATTTACTCCGTGTTTAAAGTTAAACATCGGGTCAGGACCCCCAAAAATGGACTTGACGGAAGTGCCAAGAGACATCTCCATTTGTTCCTCTTCCCAGGGTGGCCACATTGAATACGTCTCTTCTCTCTGCTTCTCGCTATAACTTGTCTCTCTAATGGACCTGGTGGGGTCGGGTGGCTGAACCTGCATTGTTAGGGCTGCCAGGGCCCAGACTTTGACCTGAACAGCTCCAGCGACAGCATCCTGCACTGTGGCCCTCCCTGAAGCTGCTCAGCTGTGTGACTTCACACACGCAGTTTATACTCACTCAACCTCTGCCCTTACCTGAAAAACAAAGATGCTAAGAAAAGGCCGTTTGAGGGTTTGTGGATTCCATGTTCTGGTTTACATCTCAAACGTCCCCCCAAAATCCACAGGTTGAAGGCTTTGCCGCCAGCCCTCAATGTCACTGGAGATGCAGGATCTTTGAGGAATGAAGCCATGTGGAAGAAACAGGTCCCTGGGGGAATGTCTCTGAAGGGGGTACTGGGACCTCAGCCCCTTCCTCTACTTGATTTGCTGTCCAGCTACCATGAGGCAAACAGCTCTGTCGTGGTCGCCACCCTCCCACCCCCCGTAGCCCTCCATGACGCCCTAACTCTCTCCAGGCCCAAAGCAACAGGGCCGATAAGCCGTACTCTGGGACCACAAGCCAAGACCGACCTTGGAAACCTGACACCACAGAACAACAGTAAATAGAGCAAGCACCTACCCACTCGAGACGATATGGCCGGCAACGGGGAACAGAGCGGGAAAACAAGAAATCCGAGACACAGACATGAAGCGATGACACAGATGAATTAGCCATTCTGAATCCGATGGCTGTGAGCCAAGCCCGGGTCTGCGATCTGATGCCTAACTGGAGAACTGAAATGATGGAGGAGTGGGAACCACGAGTCAGAGGCTAGAAACAGCCAGAAGCATGGAAGGAACGGAGCATTCCACAGCCCCAAGTCAGGCCAGAGCTCGGCACAGTGAGAAAGCTCGGCACGACGTTCCGGAAAACCAGGCAAGGGATGTGGTGCACTGGGGACTTCGGAAAGGCAGGCAGGAGCAGCAAGGACTTGCTACCTGGAACTTAACCTGTTGTTGCAAACAAGTCCAACTCGTGGGCTTCCATCTCTGAGGCCTCGCTTCCACCCTCAGGGAGGAGCGCCACTGAGCTACTGAAGGGCCCTTCAGCTAGGGGTGATTAGCCCAGGGATGAACTCTGCTTGGCCTCTTCTCCTTTGTATGTTTGACTTTCTCTCTGGATTAGGCAGCAGAGAAGAGAGAGAAGTCTAGCTACTTTAGTGGGAAACCTGCAGAGAGTCTAGGCTTTTGCTTCAGAACATGCCTAGCTTGTATCTAAGGATAAGCTGGCTTAGCCTTTCCTTCGACTCCACACAAGCAGCCAACAGGAATAGGTTATCATTGTAACTAAACCATTTCTAGATCCCTCCACCTCTGCCCCAGCAGCCTGGCAGGGTCCTGTGGGCCAGGAAATGCTCGCTCTCGACATCCCTAATCCTCTCCAAATGCTTGGCTTTTCTCCTCAGCCTCATTTGCGTGTCTCAGTTCCTTAGGAAATAAGCTCCTGTGAATGGCTTAGCTCTCCCTAGCTGGAGGTAATTCACATCAGATGGTGGCTGTCAACTCTGACAAGACTCTGCTGAGCCACACGCTGGGGTTTCTGAGGCTTTGCTCGCAATGTCCTGACCTCAGAGAAGGTGCCCAGCACACTGACAGGGCCTGACATAACTTCCTTCCACACCTCGGCTGATGTGTAAGGCAGCATGCCTTCCAAAAGACACAGCAAAGCTGGAGGCTGATGGAGGTTTCCTCCCTCTCCCTGGAATGCTCTCCCCAAGACAGTGGTGCTCAGCTGATTCCCGGGGAGTAGGTGGGACACCCTGGAGGTGGGGTGGGGGTGGGGTGGGATGTGGGTCTTCCTCAGAAGAGTCTCTGCACAAAGCATCATCAATACTGTTTACTCAGGCTCTCACTGCCACCTGGATAACTTACCCCCCCCCTGTCCCCCCACCCCCACAACCTTACAGGCCAGAAACCAAAGCCGGAGATTTAGAAATAGGCTTGTTTGCAAGTGGCACAATCCCACTTACAATCCACACGAGATTCTGTCCCCTCGAAGTCAGGTAAAGATCCTGGAATGCTTTTGAGGACCCCGAGAAGGTCTTGTAATAACAGGCTCCTGGAAGGAACCACAATCCCAATGAAAAAAGGAAGTGTACACCCCAAATCCCAAAGGGAACTTAAATGAGATTTCTCCAGTGTGTTCTTAGATTGTGAGAAATCTGTTCTGCATTAGAGATGATGTGTCGCTCCCCCCCACCACACACACATAGGCCCCTGTGAAACAAAATCAAACAAAAAGCATGAAGGGCACGGGGGCTGGGACTCTACTGGAAGAGTGCTTGCCTCACTCACCTGCATGAAGCCCTGGGTTCGATCCCCCAGGTCAATACAAACTGGATGTTGTGGCTCAAGCCTGTAATCCCCACACTAGGGAGGAAGAATCAGGAAGATAAAAATTCATGGTCATCCTCAGCTACACAGTGAGTTCAAGGGCAGCCTGGACTTCAGGAGTTCCTGTCTTGATAAGCCAAGAACATATCCCAAATGCACAAATAAAACATACCTCCCCCCAAAAGAGACCCAAAAGGCCTGTGTTGTTAGTACACAGGCTCATAAAGACTCTGACTTCCTCATCAGAGTGATGTGATGGCACTATTGGGGGCGGGGGTGGGGCAGAAACTAGGGGGTGGGGTCTGGTTGGAGGAACTGGATTATTAGGGACATGCCTGGGAAGGGGGTGTCTTGTCCTTGGCGTCTGCCTCAGGTCTCTCTGCTTTCTCTTTGCTCAGGTGAGCAGTTTTGGTCTTTCACACGCTGAGATGTCTGCTTCACCGTGCAGGAGTCCAGCAGCAAAGACGCCAAGTGACCATGAATGAGCTCAAATGCACTGGTCCTGCTTTCCAATAGTTTCTCTCATGTTTTCTCCTACGGTGACAAAATTCACCCCCTTCCTCATCTCAGTTCCCGACTCTTCAAGGGCACACAGGTTTTTTATTGCACTAGACGGTTGGAAGGCAGTGGTACAATAACAAGAGCCCCATATTTATGGTCAGAAACTCTTCACTCTGGACCTTGTTCTTTCATAGCTGGGTAACGAACAAGCTCCTTATACCCCCCCCCACCCCCCACCCCCCGGGATCCTTAGTTTCCACCTTTGTGAACTTGAGCTACCAATGACACCTTCTTTAGAAGCATTTTATGGGCTTATTCTCTTCTTGTGAAGGGGAAACTGAGGCTCAGAACAATGCATTCACTCTTCATTCTTTATGGAGAATGATATAATGGGAAGGGGGGTAGAGAAACTAGGTGTAGCCTTGAGTGATTATTAATGGTCGTCACCCGTCCTACAGTGGCCAGGAAACACTCCTGGAAATCAAAGGCAAGGCACTGGAGAAATGACTCAGTAGTTAGGAGCACTTGCCATTCTACCAGAGGACCAGAGTTCAACTCCCAGCATTCACATTGGGCTGCCTTAACTGCAGCACTAGGTCTTCCAATACCCTCTTCAGGCCTCTGTGGGTACCCGTGTTCATGTGACACACATTCACACAGACACAGACACACACATGTAAATAAACATGATACATATGAAGGATCCTTAAAAGGAAAAAAAAGGTAAAACAGAGAAAGCAGAGACTATGAAAAGTGCCACACTTTACGTTGCTCCATGCAGAGCTCCCAAGCCCAGGATATACAACATTCAGAGTATACAGTGTGGTTTTCAGCGTTTCAGGAGCATTGGGAGGGCCTGAGAAAAGTCGGTAAGCGTACACAGATGGCCAGGGACCTGGCAGTTAATGAGAACCTCATGAAAGTCCAACTTAGAAATGGAGGTTTAAAAGAAACCCAGAAGATCAATGAAGCCAGGCCCACCTCCTACCAAAGCAAAGGGGCTTCCCTCACACATACCTGGGTGGACAGTGTGCAGGAAAGGGGCAGTTCCTGGGACCAACACGAGCAACCCAATCACTTTGGATAAACATGGCCACTACCCTTGGCCAGGGGCTGCAGTAGCCAAAAAAGGGAAACTCCTCCAACCTTCCTCTTGTCCTCTCAGTGGTAGGACCAACGGGTGAAGTCCACCACACAAGCTACAAGGACGGGGACCCGCAGACACATGGCACAAAGGCCGGGAAACAAAGAAGAGTCAGGCACTCGTTTTAGAAGTAAAGGTCTAGGCACACAGAGGAGTAAAGCCCCAAGAGATCCTTTGGGTCATTGAGAGGGACGGACGGCTATGTTTGTAAAAACCACTTGACCTCCCCTAATCACCATACATCAAGGGGAGGATTACATTTTTGTATCTATCTTCGTCAGTTTTGTGATTCTGGAACAACATGGCCGAGGCTCAGAAAACTTTGAAACACAGAAAGAAGATTGTGAGGCTCACAATTCTGGTTGCTGGAAGGTCCAAACAGCAGTGTAGCTAGAGTTTTCCTGCCTAGCCCACAGTTAGGACAAATCTTTGTCACCCGCCAGTCCCACAGCCACTCAGACCCAACCAAGTAAACACAGAGACTTATATTGCTCACAAACTGTATGGCCATGGCAGGCTTCTTGCTAGCTGTTCTTTTATCTTAAATTAATCCATTTCCATAAATCTATACCTTGCCACGTGGCTGGTGGCTTACCGGCGTCTTCACATGCTGCTGGTCATGGCGGCAGCTGGCAGTGTCTCTGCCTCAGCCTTCTGCTTCCCAGTATTCTCCTCTCTCCTTGTCCCACCTACTTCCTGCCTGGCCACTGGCCAATCAGTGTTTTATTTATTGACCAATCAGAGCAACAGATTTGACATACAGACCATCCCACAGCACAGCAGGGTCTCCCGCTGCATCACAGTATGGCAGAGAAGCAAACAAGAAAATGGGCATGTGCACAGAAGAGTCACAAGATAAGCAAGGAAGCAAGAGTCCAGAGAGGGGCCAAATTTGCTCTTTTTATAGCAACTACTCTCCCAGACGCTAATTAGATCCTACCAGATCTGACCCACATCTATAACATAATATCCATCCATTCATTCATAAGCATGGAGTGACCATGACCTAATGATTGTCTTACTGAGTCCTCTTTCTTTCTTTCTTTCTTTCTTTCTTTCTTTCTTTCTTTCTTTCTTTCTTTCTTTCTTTCTTTCTTTCTTTCTTTCTTTATCGAGACAGGGTTTTTCTGGGTAGCTTTGCGCCTTTCCTGGAACTCACTCTGTGGTCCAGGCTGGCCTCGAACTCATAGAGTTTCACCTGCCTCTGCCTCCTGAGTGCTGGGATTAAAGGTGTGCGTCACCACCGCCTGGCGAGCCCTACTTCTTAGTGGTTCGATTTCTCCACTCTCCCATGCTGGAGACCGAGTGACACGTGAGTCTACAGGGACAAATATCATCAGTCCATAGCAAGGTCTCTCTGTATATTGCCTGTTTAGTATTTAAACGTCACTTCCAAGAAGCAAGACATTAATCTTCTCTCCTAATCAATTAAGCCTCGGTGATTGGATTGTTAATCCGTAGTCCCAGGAAGTCAACTCAAAACTAACTACATTCTGCTTGAACCTGATGGGGTAGCACCCAAGTTCCCCTTCATGAATGAATGATCTCTCCCAACTGTTGCTGGCCTAAGGTAGACAGGATCACCTCCGGTGACTAGAAACCCCCAACTCATGACCATTTCTCCTTTCTGGGGTGGTAGTATCCAATGAATCATTGATGTGAAGTCAAAATGACCCACTCCTCTGCCTTCCACAGGTACAGTTCTGAAGCCCAGCTCCAGAGTGGTTTTTTTGCGATCAACTGACCTTAATACATCACTGTAATGCATCACAGCCCAGTCTGCTTCAGACTCCCCTTTTCCTCAGGTGTTGCCACTGACAGACACATCTGGCAGGTCTTGAATCTTAACGTCGATTCCTGGCATTCACCTGCCACAGATGTTAGATGTTCCCCTCTGAACAGTGCTTATAAACAAGACTACAACTGAGAATTTCCAAGCATTAATAGGCAACATCTGTAGTGCTGTGTGCTCCACCCAACATTCCTATGCTCATTTAATTCCTCGGCCATCTGAAGAGGTTGGCAGGCACTCAGAGGACAGTGGCCTCATCTGGCTCATTTCACAAAAGGAAGATCTCCACCAGGAATCAGTCTCTAAGAAAGATCCTACGCTAGGCAATAACTTGAATATTTAGGACAGTGATTGCAAACTGTTTCGTAGAACATGGGCATTTTACCAGATGTTTATAGGTGGTTTTAAAAGGTGCAAGTGCTGTTTTTGGAAAACAGTAGGTTAAAAATTGGTTTCTTGGTTCTAGGATGTGCTGGGGCTTTTAATATGCTAACGTGTCTTGTTAGTCTACGAAGACATTCTGCGTGAAGAATTTCTTTAGGTATATGTGGCTACAGAACACCCTCACCCCTCATCCAGCCCAGACAGCCTGTGGATGGATGGTGGTGGTGGAGAATGGTACTTACTGGAAGGTTCCATCAGACAGATGTTTCTCAGCTGTTACTTCACTCTCTGCTTATTGGATCCTCTTTGATGAGAAGGGAAAGGCATCCCAGATTATCGCTGGAGGTGAAAGAGGAGGCAGGTGTGAGCAGGAAGCCACCCGCAAAGAAAGATGCAGGCTGAGAGGGGTGGTGCCTGCTAGAAGCCAGACTGCGCCTGGTTTAGGAAGGTGAAGCCCAGGAGCCATGGACCATGGACTCTTCAGGCTCTCTGGAGGACAGATGAAAGCCTGAGCTTTACTCCAAATCCAAGTGCATTGTTCAGAGTCTCTGGCTTCCTGATCCAGCCTATGGTGGCAGATGAAGGCACTGATGTTTTTAAACAAACAAGAGGGAGAGAAATGAACCTGGGCACTTCTGCTCTGTGAACTGATGTGGCACCTGCTCTTGCTGTTCTCTGGGGTGTTGGCTGCTGTAGCTCTCAGCCTCCAAGAGCAGGGACTGCTGGCTGACATGAGGAGGACCTGGGCTCACATCATCATTTTGGCCTGAAGCTATGAAGCCAGTTTCAGTATTAACCTGGTGATCTGATGCAAAGCACAAAAGCACAGTCGACATCAGGTAGTATTCTCTTGCCCCATTTAATGAATGAATCTTCAAAGATTTACAAGAAAAGAGAGCTCAGGCATGTGGTTAACTGTTAAAGACAGATAATGCCAAAATCTTTTTTTTTTTAAACAAATTTTTTAAAGATATTTTCTATTGATTTTACATACCAACCACAGATTCCCCTGTCCTCCCTCCTCCCATCCCCCAGTCCTCCCCCACAATCCACTCCTCATTCCCACCTCCTCCAAGGCAAGGTCTCCCATGGGGTGTCAGCCAGTTGAGGCAGGTCCAAGCCCCTCCTTCCTGCAGCTGGCATTTTTTTAATGCTGAATGCCATTTATGGAGGGAGGAGGTCTTAAATACAGGCTTAGAGCACAATAGGAGAACCCTGGAGGGCAGAAGTTCTCTATCAATGTTTTACAATCTTGCATCTATGCTGTTAATGCCCATTATGCAGGATATATAGACAAGGAACTTCCCTTAAGCATTCAGGAGGGTGGAACCTGGCAGGGAATTAGCATAGGGAGGATATCAAGGTCAAGGTCAGCAAGCAAGGCAGCAGCTACCAAAACGGGGGGGGGGGGGGGCAGGGCTCTACAGGTCCCCCTTTTACTAAAAAAAAATGAGCTTCTGACTTAAGTTGTGTGGGATGTCAGCAGGTCACCTTACCCATCATGGAGACGCCTGCCCAGGTGTTCCAAAATCTTACTAATTAAAGCTTCTTGTTGGTATATAAAAACACAATATGCAGGAAATCATTCATGGTATTTTAATACTGCATACATTGTGCCATCTGATTAAACCTAGCTATCTCCCCAGTTATCCCCTTTTAATGACAACATTCAAAGTCATTTTCTCTTGCATTTTGAGGCAGTACTAAATATCTACCTCTACTTATCCTACCATGCAATGTCAGATTCCTCTAAGATTGCTGCTGAGTACCCACAAAGTCTTAGTGGGGTTTATGTCTGTCTGTGTCTTAGGGTTTTCTATTGCTGTGGAAAGACACCATGAGCATGGCAACTCTTACAAGGAAAACATTTAATTAGGGTGGCCCACTTACAGTTTCAGAGGTTCAGTCCATTATTATCATGACAGGGAGCATGGAGGCATGCAGGCAGATGTGGTGCTGGAGCCGAGAGTGCTACATCTTGACCAGAGGCAGCAGGAAGCTGACTGACAGTCACACTGAGGGAAGCTTGAGCAAAAGAGACCTCAAAACCTGCCCCCACAGTGACACACTTCCTCCAACAAGGCCACACCTCCTAATAGTGCCACTCCCTTTGGGGGCATTTTCTCTCAAAGCACCGCAGTCTGCAGTTGCATATGGTGGAGGGTATGCCTGGAAAGCTGCTCAGTTGTGTCAGGCTCTCAAACAGCTCTTGGTTCAAATCCCAGTGTGGTCATTTCTTTTAAATTTTTTAAAATTGTATTTATTTGTGGTATACGGTGTAGCGGTAACGCCCGCATTACTGATACCCATTCACCATGTCCAAGCAAAGGGCTGCGGATTAAAAAGAGAGACAAGAGACAGCGAGTCATTCGCCACGACTGAATGCCGAATGCTGTTTATTGAAAGAGGGAAGAAACCTTAAATACAGGTTTACAACACAAATGGAGGATCCCCGGAGGGCAGAAGTTCCCTACCAATGGTCTACACTCTAGACCCAATGTTCTACATTCTTGCATCTAAGTTGTTTACATCAAAATACAGGATACAGGAACAAAGAACCTCCGGTGAGCTCTCTTGGGTGATCCTTAGGTGAAAAGGAGACCGGCAGGGAATCTGAATAGGGAGGACATCTGGTCAAGGTCAGCAAGCAAGGCGGCAGCCACTCATAGTCGGGGGTCAGGGCCCATGGCGCCCACAATACGGGGCCCACAACCACCACCCACATAGACGTGAACATGCCACAGTGTACATGTGGAGGTCAGGGGATGATTTTGTGAGTCACATCTTCCCTTCTACCGTGTGAGTCCCAGGAACAGAATTTAGGATATTAGGCTTGGCAGCAGATGCCATTGTCTGCTCACCCATCATTTCTTCTGTGTTTTGGGCTGGGTCCATTCTAGAAATCGACCCCAAGATAAGGATGTGAATGGAAGCAGGTAACTGGGGAGCCGTGGCTGGGGAAAGGACAGCGGCAGTAAAGGATGTTATTGGTAGGTTTCCAATGGGCAGCTGAGATGCCCCTTGCTAGAGAATATGGAAGACTGTATAAAGCATGAGTCAAGGTGATCCTCCCCAAAGTCTGGCATGCTAATTGCCTAATGCATGCAGGTCCTGAGTTTGCTGGAGACTGCTTTTAGAACTAGGTCCATTGCAGCTCTGGTCCACTATGCCAGTTAGTCGTCAACTTGACACAAAGGTCATTCAGGAAGAGATAATCTTAGTTGAGGAAATGCCTCCTCCATCATTTTCTTTTTTCATTTTCTTGATTAGTAATCCCTGTGGGAGGGCTCAGCGCTTTGGGAGTGGCACCATCTCTTGGCAGGTGGCCCTGGGTGGAATAAAAAAGCAGGTTGAACAAGCCATGGGTAGCAAGCAAGTGAGCGATGTTCCTCTATGGTGTCTGCTTCATGCTAGCCTCAGTTTCTCTCCATATGAGCTTTTCTAGGAGGTTGCTTGAGTGTCCTTCCAACATGGTAGCTGGCTTCCCCCAGAGCAAGTTAACCAAGAGGCCAAGGGGGGAGCCCCAATGTCTTTTTACTACCCTTAGGATGGCATGCTGTCCTTTCTGCAGAGCTCTATTAGTCACAAGCAAAGGCTGGCTCTGGTTAACTGTGGGTCTATCCAAATGCACAAAGGGCAAGACCATGGGAGGCTTGGTCTCTTAGATACTGGTCACCATATAAAAAAATGACAGGTATGTAGTAATAACTCAGATGTAGGAACCGCTTTACTATAAGAACAAAAAGAGAGTCCCATCTACAGCCTTGCCTCTGGAGAGCCAGAAGCCCGAGAGTCAACTCTCCACCTGGTGCCCCGCCTCCTGCTCCTCCCAGGCATCTCTCCCTGAAGCAGACAACTTCCGCTCTGCGTGATGAAAGGGGTGCCTCTCCAGCCTTCTCCTGCCTAGAGCCAGGCAGGTGGCATTTGGCTTTGAGCAAGAATCTCACCAGGCAAAGCAAACAGAGGGCGTGAAGCTCTCCAGATCGCTGTAATTAAGCAGAGGAAGGTGCTAACTATGAATCTGGAGCCCCAAACGTCCTCCAAGGGGTAGTTAGGGCTGTGGAGAATCTGTTAACTGGTAATCACTTTGGGAGGAGACTGTGCCAGAGCCACGGCAGTGTGGGCATAGATCACCTGCAGAGGACCCTAGACTCCCTGCTCATCCAAGTTCTAAGACTGCAAGCACTGAGCCAAAGAGTCCAGCCGGGGACTGAATTAATGATGAGCACGAAGGAAGCTTGGCACGGCTTTCTCGCAGAGAGGCGGGCATTTAATGAATTTTTCATGGCCTGCTCCTGGTACCATTCCCTCTGCCAGCTTCTCGGAACACCCTTGGTCCACGTGCTGTGACGGGACTGGCTTGGACGGAGGGTACAGCGGCAGCTTCCTTCCTTGCCCCAGTGACACCCCATCCTGGACACTTGTAGAGCCCTTGCTTATTCACAGCGGTCTCCCTTGAACAACCACACACCCATGATAGCCATTTCCACGTTCCTGCGACCATGATAGCAGAGAGAAACAGCTGCTGGGAGGAAAGATTTATTTTAGCCCATGGTTTCAGAGGCCCTACGTCCATCACACTCAGGGTGGGTGGGGCCCATGGTGATGGAGGCTTGTTCACACAGCGGAAGAGTGGCCAGAACTAGGGACTCGGCCAAAGGCCCATTCCCACTGACCTGCCTCTACCAGCAGGGTCCCATATCCTGAAGGTTCCACAGCTTTCCAAACATGAGCCTTGTGAGGGCACAGTTCAAATTCTGACTATGCCAGCCACAGGTTACCATGGGCTCCCTCCCAGGACTACAGGTGAGAACCTTTCAGGGGCCTCTGAATAAAACCATCTTGCAAGAAAAAGTGCTGTGAGACAGAGATCCTTCCCAGGAACCATGGATGGAGACTAAGGGAGAGAGAGTTGTTTTCTTGGGGTATCTAGATCTTTAATGTGTGCTCTGGGTAGATGGGAGATTTTTCATGAAGTGGGAGGAAGTGGGAGAAGAGAAGAAGGGGAAAGGGGAGAGAGAAAATGGGGGAGAGAAAGGGGAAGAGGGAGGGCAGGGTAGGGAGGGAAACAGACAGACAGAGAAAGAGGGAGGACAGAGAGAACAGCACTGAAGGAGTGAGGAACAGAGAGAACTAATCTAGACCCTTCAGAGGACCCCACATGTACCCCCCCCCACTGAGTTCTCACTAGCCTCTTTATGTCCTGTTACAGTTCCATTTCCTGCCTAAACTAGTATAGACTGGATTGGGTTTGCTTACTTCAACAATAGGCTAATCTTCTAATCAGGTTGAGAAGTTATAGTGCCTTGTTAAAAAGCAAGTAACTAGGACAATAAAATCAACAGGCAGGCAGGCGGACACAGTGGGGGGAAGGGAAAGGGAAGGGAAAGGAAAGGGAAGGGGGTGGGGGGAGGAGGGAGCCTCATTCTTTCTCCCCTTAGGAGTGGGAGCTAGTGTGACTGGTGTCTGGGACCAGCAGGTCTTCCTCCCAGGCAGGAGAAAGAGCCCTTTCTGAAGGTGGGGCTTTATTCACCTCCTCTGACTAGGAGTATGAGGGTACCTGACCTCATTTTGGCTTGAGTTTGATTTGTAATGGCCAAGGGAAGTTCGAGCTTTCATGTAAAATGCATTGGGCTTACAGTGTTGTAAAACAGTCTTGCCACATGAAAAGTGCTGCAAGGGCCAAAGGACAAAGTCTGTGAGCCGGTGGTGGCCAGCCTGGCCCTCCAGCTGCAGCTCTAGATAGCGGCAGTGTCCAGGTCTGACGCAGGCTGGGAAGAGGCTGCTCTGTGAACCAAGTCATCCTGCGCTCCCTCCTCACTCCCTCCATCCCCAGGCTTTCACTGAGCCTGAAACACTAGCTGCATGCTGGGGCAGTTGTAATGGTAGCAGACCTCTGACACATCCTCTGACAGGTCTGCAAGCTCCTAGCATTGAAGGACACTGATGGTCACTCATGTCATTGTATCCCCAGGGAACTGTGCTGCGTAGGTTCTGTGTCTTTGGCTTCCAGTTCCTCTCTGTAAACAGAGGTTTGGGTTCCTTGAGGCTGGGATGACTTTCAGCCAGTCTCAGAACACACTCCCTGCAGACTGCCTTAAAACCCACCATGCCTCTTTCACCTAGAGATTCCCCAACCCCAACGAGGGATGGACGCCCTTCCTTCCTCTGCAGAATGTTACTCTTCAAGTCTGAGTCAGGCTCCACATTCACCATGGAAATTTCTCAACACAACCCCACGGCACACAGCAAACTCTGTCAGCAATTAGAGCGCAACATCACCCTCACCACTGACAAGGTATCTTTACTGAGTGACTAAAATAAATAGGAACATAGAGGTGTCTACATAACGTCAAACACAGCCCCTACTTGTCATGTGATTACAATCTATTTGAGGAAACAGCTAATTCACTTCTTCATTCATCCATTCAGCCCATACACAGTTACTGAAAGTACAGCACAGCATGATGTACTAAGAACACACATTCGTAAACATCCAGGCATAGACACTTAAGTAAGCAATGGCATGGGCACGTTCATTATCTGGTAACATAGTACAGTGCTGAATTAGGGAAGCAGCAGGGAAGGGAAGGAGAAGGGAAGAGAGAAGGGAGGGGAGGGGAGGAGAGGGTAAGGCAGGGAAGGGAAGGAAAGGCAGGGAAGGGGAAGGCAGGGAAGGGAAGGCAAGGGAGGGGAAGGGAGGGGAGAGGAGGGGAAGGAAAAGAGGGAAGGGGAAGGCAGGGGAGGGGAGGGAAGAGAAGGGAAGGGCAAGGAGAGGAAGGGAGAGGAAAGAGGAAGGGGAAGGGAGGGAAGGGGAGGGGAAGGGAGGGAAGGGGAGGGGAAGGGAGGGGAGGGGAGGGGAAGGGAGGGAGGGGAGGGGGAGGGGGAGGGGAGGGGAGGGGAGGGGAGGGGGGGGAGGGGAGGGGAGGGAGAGGGAAGGGAAGGGAAGGGAAGGGAAGGGAAGGGAAATGACTGAGTCCAGATCCCAACCCTATCACTACTTAGACCTTCATGACCAAGGAGGGAACATAACCAGACTGTGGATGCTTGGGCAGGCTGTCTTTCCCTCTCCCTCTTCTCTTTGGTACCTGGCTTAGAAGGAACAGGGGCTAAAACCCTCCCCGCTCTGCCCTCTGGGGCTCCTTCCCCAGAGCCAGGAAGAATGCTGTCATTCTGCCTTCGGTACTCATCCACGCACAGTGGGAGACGTTTTGAGATGTATTCTGCAGATCAGGTGCCCCCTTTACAATTCACAGGGTAGCCCGAGAGCCAGCAGCACCCTTTCACTGCCTAGAGCCTCAGTTTCCTTCTCTATAAGTGAGGTGAATAATAGCTACTCTCTAAGGTATTAGGGGGATTCAATGAGCTAACACATGGGTCACGCCCCCTCAGTTGCAAGAGAAAGAAATCCAACTTAAGGCACCACATCAAAGGAAAGGGAGATGAAGGGTACAAATGAGGGGACTAGAAGAGGGGTGTGCTACTGAGGGCTTCTAGAAACAACCGTCCCCCAGGGCATTTCAACCAGGAAAGAACTGAACACAGGAACTAGAAATGAATGCCATGAGCAGGGCTGAGAAGTAGTTGGGGGACATGGCTGGCCTATTGACCCAAGGGCATTAGCACCTGTGGGGTTCAGAGGGCAGAGGACATAAGTACCTGACACTCCTATCATCACCACGACTGCCCCTCATGTCCGTGAAGCTGGCCCTGGACTCAGAGTGCTGCTCAGCACACGAGTGAAGAATGAATACGGAGTCCGGAGACCTCTAAAGAAAGGGCTTGTTACCACTAAGTCTCCTTCCCTGCACAAATCCATGTGAGGTCACAGGACTTCTCTAGCCTGCCAAGTAGGAGATGCCAGAGACAGCTCTTGGGAGCTAGATACCCCGGGTGAGGTGGTAAAGTAAAACCTGCCTCCCCCTGCTTACCGGAGGGTGTCTCTAGGTGCTGGAAGAACGTCATCATGCCCCTTCTTATCCAGGCCTGTGCCCTTCACCCCAAAGCCTTTGGGTAGTGTTATAGGCAGAGCTGGTGAGTATGATGGAGACGGAGGGGATGAGGCAACAGACAGGGCTGCCGGTGTAGCGGAGACTGGTTAAGTAGCTCCAGATGGGTTATCAGGTGGATCTGGGCCAAGCCCATGCTCCACCCGAGGCCAACTCTCTCACTTGAGTTAGATAGTCGCTGTAAAGGCGGCTCTGGGACCCAGCTGCTCTGAGCTGTAAAATGCGGGTGATTATAATAGCAGGCACCGGGTCCTGTGAGGCCCCAACGATATGCTGCTGGAACCACCTGGCAGGAAGCTTGAGGACTGCCTGGTGCGGTGGCTTCTCTCTCTAGCGTAACGCCGAGGATAACATGTTCTGTACGCTGTTCCAGCTCACTGTGTGGCTTGGCTATGAAGTGTCCCTACAAAGGATCCTGGCTTAAAGCCTTTGATCCCAAATGGCGGCAATATTGATTGGACCATGAGGATATTAACCCCATCAATGGATGGGTCCCTTAGTAACATTAAAGATGAATCAGCTTGCAGAGGGGGCTCCTCCCTGGAGGAAGCAGGGCGCCAGGGCATGTCTCTGAAGCCTCTGCCTGTGCCTGCATCCTTCCCGTGTCTCTCTCTCTCTCTCTCTCTCTCTCTCTCTCTCTCTCTCTCTCTGCCTTTCTCTCTGCTTTCTGTGGACCATGGAGTGAGCCACCTGGCCCTGCCACATGCGCCCCATGATGTCCTGTCTCACCATGCTGACCAGAAGCCACAGAGCCAAGTGACCATGGACCAAAGTCACTGGGACCAGAACCCAACAAGCCTTTCCCCTTTAAGTTGGGATTTCTTAGGCACTTTGTCACAGGGATAAAATATGAATAACAAGTCCCGCCCTAGAATGTCCAGTATTTACCAAATTCTTCCATGAACTCCTGTATTAGGGGTTCTCTAAAGGAACAGAACTGATAGAATACATATGTGGGATTTATTACAGTGCCTTACAGGTTGTGGTCCAGCTAGTCCAACAATGGCTGTCTCCAAATGTAAAGTCCAAGAATCCAGTAGTTGTTCAGTCCATGGGGTGAATCCTGAAGAAGTCGGCTCTAAGACGAGCGAAGCTAGAGCAAGGAAAAGCAGACAAAAAGCCAAAGTGCCTTTCCTCCCTGTCCCTTATAGAGGCTGCCCCAGGAAGGTGTGGCCCAGAATTAGGATGGGTCTTCTGATCTCAAATGATGTGAATTTAAGGTGTGTCTTCCTACCCCAAAGGATCCAATTAACTAAAAAAAAAAAAAAAATCCCTCCCAGGTGTGCCCGGCAACTTGGGTTTTTAGTAAATCCCAGATGTAGTCAAGTTGACAATCAAGGAGAGCCATCACAACCCCCAAAGCCCAGTTCACCCACAGCGAGGCTTGAGCCAGGGCATAAACCAGGGTGTCTGAATGGACAAGAAAAGCTGACTGACGTGAGTAGAGCCGGAGTCAGAGTGGGAATCAGGAGTGGGAAGAGAAAGGGAGCCGGAAGACAGCGAGGCAATGAGGAGGAGAGAGGGAGGGAGAGCGGGAGATTGAGGTGGGACACCCGGGCCGTCTTTTTTCTATCGGCAGTTAGAACCAACCTCTCAGGAACAACTCTGCGCCAGCCTGGCTGCTAAATCACCAAAACCGCCGTAATTGAAACAGAAAATCACGCCCGACAGAAGAGCCTAGCAACACCACCAGTAGCAGCTGTGGCTGTCCGCTGCGAACCAGGGAGCTAATACACCTCTTTACGTATGCGTGGGCACCGCCAGATGTATATCTTCCCCAATATTTCAGCGGGGACTGGGCCCTTTCCACTCTTTCCGCACGAGAGAGACACGGGGCTGCTCACTCTGGGAAGACTGAGACTTGGCCGTGGGACCCAAGGCTGCCCAGCTGTGGGGCTGATGTGAAACTGTTCTTCCCTTCTGTCTTCTCCTTCTCATCCTCCCTGCTTCCCTTTCTCTGCCGGCATGGAGCTTGTGTTTGTTCCCAGGAAGCCGAACCCAAACAAATGACCACACAAACCTAAAAGTCAACTGCAACAAACGCCCTCATTCATTAAACCCATCTCCAAGGGGCTCGGACCCCTGTGGAGTGAAGGAGGAGGGCGATGGGAAGAACAGAAAAAAGAACGGGCTGTAAGAGAGAAGACAGTTCGGCACAGCCACAGCTGGAACAGAGGGGCTGAGCTAGAGAGAGCTTGGTGTGTGTGATGAGCCAGATGTGCCGGGTACAAGGCCAGAGCAGAGGGTGACTGTACCACTTAAAGGACGGTGCTGTCAGATGGCTCAGTGATTAAGAGCACTTCCTGGACAAGCATGAGGACCAAGGTCAGAGCCCAGGATCCGTGTAACAAGCCAGGCATCCCCACACACACCTGTAACCCCAGCTCCAAGGAAGGTGGCGAGAAGGATTTCTTGGGTTGGCTGACTTCCAGCCTAGAGACCCTGTCTTAAAAGAATCGGCAGAGACTAGAAGAGGAACTGACCCCTTCTTCTGACCTCTGTGGGCACAGACAGGTGTGGACAGCTGCGCATGCTCACATATGCACACAACAAACACCCGAGTAAATAAGAACAGTTCTCTCTGCCCCTCATTTCACTCTGGGAAAGCCAGGGGCCATGCTGTGGGGACACTCTAGCAGCATGGCCAGAAGTCTACACAGGCAGGAACAGAAGCATCCCGCCACGGCTCTCACGGACCTGCCAGTTGTGGAGCTGTTACACAGTTTGGATCTCCAAAGGCCCATGTACAGAAGAACTGGTCCTAAGCCTGTCAGGGGCCTGGACCTGGAAGAGAGGTGGAGCCTGGTGGGAGGAAGTTAGCCGGGGTGGGTGGGGCCACATCCCGGAAGGGGATAGTGGAACCCTGGTTCCATCCCATCTCTCCTCTGTTTCCTGGCTACCATGAGAGGAGAAGCTGGCTCTGCCCCATCCCCGCTGACATGATACACTATCTCACCGTGTCCTCCAGAATAACGGGTCAGGTGACCAGGAGTAAAAGTGCTGATACCGTGGGCCGGAATAAGCCATTCTCCCTTTGAAGCAGAATTCTATCAAGTACTCTGTGACAGCGGCCGAGAGCCTACCCAGGTGTATCAGCCGCCCAAGGGCAGACTGTGAAATCAGCCCAGGCAAGCCTCCAGATGGCTAGAGACCTCAGTCTACGGGGACCCCAGGAGAGGGGCCCAGGGGATCAGACATCAGCTGTCCCATGTGTCCTGTCTCTATCCCTCTCCTATACACAGACACAAAAATGTCTCCTCCGTAGTTTTGGTATGTACAGAAACTTCTAGAAGTGCACCTACTATGTAAGTCAAGGGGACAGCTGCATCTTGTTTTGTTTGAACGCTTGCGTGTACGTGAGACAGGGTCCCACTGTGAAGCCTCGGTCGTTCTGGAAGTTACTATGTAGCCCAGGCTGGCCTTGAACTCGAAATCCTCCTGCTTCTACTTAAGTACTGGGATTCGAGGTGTGTGCCGCCACACCCTGTTCTGTCTGGGGTTTTATTGAAAGCTGTTGTTTTTTGGGGGAGTGATGAAAATATCAATATGTCAGGCATGACACGTGTCACACTTCCAGCTGCCGCGTCGTCAGTTACACCTCAGGCAGGTAAAGATGCAGCGGGACTGTGCCGCGCGTGTCTCAGATCCAGTTGTTTTTTTTTACTAAGAACCTGACTCTTTCCTGGTGCTTAGATCCCAATCTAAGCCATACGGTCCCATAAACAGCACTTCTCTAGCAGGTGAGGCATCGTATCTGTTTCTTTAAATCACGAGTAGGTGATTCATGTTTTTCAAGTAAATTTCATTGCATGTTAGTGAAAGGACATTATAAAACACCAGTTAAGGAAAAGAAGGCGGGGCTCTAAGAACTCTAGGAAGTCCTAGAGAATAGTTCACTGGCCGAGGAAATTCAGACCACTTGTTCTTCGGCTTCTGGAAACCCTTGGCAACCTCCAGAGTTAGCCCCCCTGGTGTCTGACTTGAAGAGCTTTCTCCTTGAGTTCCGGGGGGCTTTCCGTTGTCCCCGACACTCTGCATGTTCTGTCTTCCGTTATACTGCTTCCTTGCCCTGACCTCTCTCTCTTTCCCCTTGTCTTTTGAAATCTCTTCCACCCCAGCCTAACACAGTCATTCAACAAGCAGATACAGAGCATGCGTGTCTATTATCTGGCGCCTGGGCTCCACACGCAGGGCTCCAGGACAGAGACAGGAGCCAGTTGCCTGTCACCCTCTCCAGGACGTGGGAGAGGCCACTCTGCGCACTGAAGACTTATTTTAAAATGAATGCATGCAGAGAACCCTATAACGAGTCTTTCACCAGCACTGTCTCCTGGGTTGCTGTCTGCCAGCGTTCACTATTTCTCTTATGATCCACTCTGGCAATCTTACAGCTTTCTGCATAGCCTGAAGGCTCCGGCAGCGATGCAACCAGTCATTCATTCCTCCTTCCAGCCTGAACAGCTCCTGAGCTTCGTATTCCCCTCTGTGTGCACACACCTGCAGCTCCCCCTACACAGCCACACCCACACACCACAGGAGAAGGATTGGTGCTTCCCACCCACACACCACAGGAGAAGGATTGGTGCTTCCCTCCATTTCCCTGGGAAGTTTAGACCCCTAGGTTACTTCTCTCTGGAGACCATCCAGCAACGCAAGGGGGGAACCAAGAGAAGATGGAATCCAGATGAGCAGGGACACCTGGGGAAGGACCAAGACCCTCAGAAATAGCCGCCGTCTCTTCCCCAGCCCACCGTGTCTGGGCAGGTCCCTGGCCCTTGCCTGCCCTCTGACTTCTTCCTGGGGGCTGGTATAGCAGGTAGCCCCTTCCCAGAGGCAGCCTCATCGGCGCCGTTCTTTGCTGGGCTGACTTTGGAAGACACAAACATGTACACACAAACATGCCTAAAGAAACATGTATGTACACACAAACATAGACATGCACACACAACATGCAGAAAAAAGCTTTCTCAGAGGTGCTCACAAACGTGCTTCGAGAAGCAGTCTTGGAAGACCCTGCTGAATTTTTCTCTCTTTGGACAAAAAAAAAAAAAAAAAAGGACAAATTACAGATTTTCTAGAAGGTTCCTATATTCCCTTCTTCTTTCCTACTCCCCTCCAGATCTTCCCAGATCAGCCTGGAATTTGGAAGTGAGCCAGAGAAGACACATCTCTGGCCACAAGAGGGCACCCTGCAATCCTGAGAAGCAGGATATTTGTGGCTCTTTTTTCTTTTCTTTTTTTTCTTTCGCTCCTCCCTCCATCCATCCATCCACCCCTCCCTCCCTCCATCTCTCCCTCCCTTCCAAAGGAATCAGAAAAACTCTTAACGATCCCTGGTTATCCATCAACAAACAATCTGGAAATCTATCTTGCAGGGAGAGTGGCGACAGATGAGTTTTAGGATGAGGGAGGGAAGCCAGGCAGGGCAGCTGGCAGGCAGGAGGGGTGGAGCTGAACCAGGGGCTTCATTCTTTCTTCAGGGGGGATCATGGGAAGCCTGGGTTCTGTTTGCTGTTACTCAGAAGGTAGTGAATTCTGGCCCAGGGGTTAACTGGGGGTCCTTTGTGTGTCCTCTTCTACCCAGAGAGCATGTGGCGACATCTGCAAACATTTGGTTGACACTGCTTGTCTAGAGTGGGAATGGAAGCCGGAGACGCTGCCAGTAAATGTTGCACAGCCCCCTCTCCACCAAACAGGTACAGCAAAGCATCACTTGCCTCCTACCACTGGGGTGAGAAACCCCGAGTCAGCCCTCCCGCGGCGGGCGGAGTTAAGCCAGCGCTCTGGCATTAGGTGGTCCAGCTCCAGTGCTGTCCTCAGCTTCTGGTCCATGCTGAGGCATATTGATAACTGGCCCGGTTTGGCAGATGTTACCGTGGTTTCTAGTACCAAAGGCCACTTGGGATACCAGCTGCCACCCTTTCTTCATCCAGACCAAGGCAGTGTTCCCCAGAGGCACAGCCTCAGATGGAGAGTGTGCGCCAATGGTTGTTTGGAAAGGCCTCCAGAAACTACTTCAGTGGAGAGTGAAGGATGAGAGACAAGATGTCCTCATGAAAGTTCCCACTGTGGGAGTCTGACTCCTCTGGGACCCCCCTGAGCCGGTGCAGAATGCGGGCCACTCCTACACCATGTCCTCTGTGTTCAGCTGAGAGCGTCCAGGGGAGTGCTGCTGGCGGCCTTTCTTGCTGGAGAGAGGGTTCAGCTGTTGCACAAAGTCCTCGGGTGAACGTGCAAAAAGAGTAAGTCTGAGGAGACGTGGGAGAGCACAGGTGGCTTCTGTCCACCTCCCGCCTTCCTGGTTGTGTCTTCCCGGTTCTTCCAGGCACCCAACACAGACTGCTCACTTCTGTTTACTGGCCCTGACTTGTCCTCGAGACTGTGCCAAGGCACCACATGTCTCCCAGAGTGTTCTCGGAGCTTCAACCCCGGGCCCCTCAAACGGACACCCTAGCTCTAGAGCTGTGCAGACAGGACTGTGGCGGTGGGGACCAAGGCAGATTCACCCACAAGCGGAAGCAAGCCAGCTGCCAAGCTCTGCGCTTTCGGGGACCAAGGACACTTACTAGGGGTTGGTGAGGCTCCTTTTGGGGTACGAGTCAAAGCCCTAGGACTTGACTGCAAAGACAGACTTTGGCTTAGCGGGTCTAGCGTGGGGGCTGGAGATTCTGCATTTCTAACTAGCTCCTGGATAGTACAGAGCTGCGGTCCTCGGGACCAGCAGGAGAGGCCTGGCTGTAGCCAACAGGCATATCTGTGTGACTCCTCTGGCAAACTGCCTAGAGAGATGTTGAAGGAAAAGGAGCTTGGAGTCTCCAGGCTCTAGTGAGAGACTTGATGTGATTTCTCGTTCTGGATAAAACACTCATACCTACTTTTATGGGATGTTTCCCTCACAAAGGCAGTTCCTCTCCCTAACAATGTATAAGCCTCGGGTATTATGAACCCGAAAGTTCTCATCTGGGACCATTTGAGCACCAATCCACTTAGCTCTCAGAGTGAGGGACTCCGGGGTTTTGACTCATTCGTCAGAACTCTGGAACGTTTCACGTCCGCCTTCTGCTCTCTGACTTTAGACAACCTTCACAGGGAGAGCTAAAGGGGTGACGAAGGGAAAATGGAAAGTCCCCTCAGGGTTTGAACGGAAGTGGGACAGCCCGGAGTCCAGCTGGAGAACCAAGTAGGGAAGAGGACCAATGGTTCAGGCGATTTTCACCCACCCGTCCACCCAGCAGCAATTCAGTGAGCACCCGTTAGGAGAGAGACGCGGTTGTAGGCGCCGAGGATAGGATGTTGAGCAAGAGAGACCAAAGTCTCCATCTCCAAAGAGTTAACAGGCGACAGAGGGATAAGAGACGACCAGTAAGCATCTGTGTGTTAGAAGAGGATGAAGGGGTGAGAAAGAAGCTCGGGAGGGACGGAGGGTGGGCTCGGAAAGGCAAAGCAGGCAGGACGGGGCTCATCGAGAAGGTGACATTGAACCCAGACTTGAATAGAGCCAGAGCTGGGCTATAGAATTTTAATGTTACTCAATTAATTGGACTTAAGATTTAACTCAATAGACAAATTCAACTTTTTTTGTGTCTTTTCATTTTCTTTGCTGCCTTAAAGAATAGAGTAAAATGAACTTTCCCCCTTCCTCTTGTCTATTTTTTCTCATTCTGTCCAGGAGGAGAAGACAGAGTCAGGGTCTTTTTCTTCAGTAATGGATTAGTTATCAGGGTTTATCATGCAAGAAGAGAGGGCCACCTCAGAGGGAAAGAGGGGTGTGTGTGTGTGTGTGTGCATGTGTGTGTATCTGTGTGTGTATCTGTGTGTGCATGCGCGTGTGTGTGTGTGTGTGTGTATCTGTGTGTGTGCATGTGCATATGCATGCGTATGTGCGTGTGTGTGTGTGTGTGTGTGTGTATCTGTGTGTGTGCATGTGCATATGCATGCGTATGTGCGTGTGTGTGTGTGTGTGTGTGTGTGTGTGTGTGTGTGTGTGTATGTGTGGAGGTGTTGTCTCCTCCCTACCAGAGGGGAAGTTTGGAGAGGAAAGGGCCAGGCTGGGCTGCACCCACAGAGAGTGACTTCTACTTCTGGCTCTTTCCTTCAGCTACCAGGTGCCACCAATTGCCATTGTGGAAGGGTGACAGGTCCCTAGGTGACTGTCAGCATAACTGCTGAGAAATGACCAGAAGCCTTTGATACAGGGGGATGCCCTTCAGTGGAACGCTAGACACATTGTCAGGGAGAGGTCTGATCCACGGAGGACTCTCCTTGCCACTGTCCTATGAACTACCTCAAAACGGTGTGGAGGGGCAGTGGTAACAACTACAAATGAGTTGTGTCCAGTGAAGGCACCTGTAGACGAGGGTGGTGTTGCCTCTGTAGAGGAAGAAGAATTTTCTCACTACCTTGTTCAAGTTCTTATTGACCCAGACACTGTGGCCAAAGGCAGAAAACCTGCAGAAGCTCACCAACCGCAGCTTAGCCTGCATCCATAGCCTGGCTCAGCCCTGGTGGACCTCAGGAGGTAGCCAGGGAAATGAGTGGATCCCAAGGGGTGGCTCAGCAGTACAGGGCACCCTCACCAAAGGCCTGGGAAGTTTTAGAGAGAGACATGAAAGGGGCAAGGGACCCTGAGTCTCCAGGGGACAAAGATTTTTAAGAAGATCAATAAAGAAGGACTGGGGAGAAGCCTCGCTTGGTAACGTGCTTCTTGTGACAATGTGAGTACCTGAGTTCGATCCTTAGGACCCATGCAGAAAGATTGGTCAAGGTTGTCCTCTGACCTCCACACACAGGGACACACACACACAGCAGCACCTGCACACACAAACATACACCCACATACACACACCTAAGATTTAAGGATGAGTGGGCATGCTGGCCAATGGATGGCTGCCTCTGGAGCCTTCCTCAGTGAGAGATACCTTTTTTGGTTTTATCCTTTTCAAAAGTATTTTCCTCCACTGTGGTCCATCTGATCACTCACCACTGTCCCGCACAGCCTGACCCATCCCTCACCCCTGGGATTCTGTGGAGTGAACAGGAAGCAACTGTCTCTCTCCTCTTCAGAGCTGCTAAGCCCAAGGCCCAGGACCCCGTTTCTCTATCTCCCAGGGTCAAGGGCCAGGCTTCGGAGCCTGCACACCTGCTTTGAATGCTGTTGTGCATCTGCCTAGCTGTGTGTAATGGACAGGTCACCGTTGCGGGGCATTGCTGGGTAATGCTATCACCTGTGAGCGGGGCAGTATTAGCAGGGGTCACAGATACACTTGTGAGGATGAGGCTCACAAACATCTGGGGGTGCTCAGCCCAATGTCTGAGCTTAGCACATGCTTATTTGGTAATGACTGATGCTCTACACTATCACTGTCTCCACACTGCTGGAGCTCCCCACCATTTCCTTGGACCTCACCTTCCTGTCCCCCTTCCTGTTCAGTGCTCAGGAAGGCTTCATCCTCAGTTGAAGTCTGTCAGCTCATGCTCTTCCTGTTCTGGAGTGGCCCTAAACTGGCAGTACCCCTCCAAGGTCACAGTCACCCCCAAATCCCCACAATTATCCCTGTCTTCTAAGTGTTCCTTCAAGCATGGGGCACAGACATAATTCCTATGCCAGCCTGCTCTTCTGCTTGTCCACCATGG
Organism: Peromyscus leucopus; assembly: GCF_004664715.2. Classification (NCBI taxonomy): domain Eukaryota; kingdom Metazoa; phylum Chordata; class Mammalia; order Rodentia; family Cricetidae; genus Peromyscus; species Peromyscus leucopus. The sequence goes on from NC_051065.1 coordinate 116,094,838, forward strand.
TGTTTCTATACCTGCAGACAGCCTCCAGGGACCCACACTGAGAATATAGTTTCTTCCTCCAGGACCCCGGCTGATCCTTGCTTGACTGGCATTCCTGACATCTAGTCCCCTGGGCCATATCTGTCCATAAAGAAGGAATATGCCTCTGGAGCCTCCCACAGAGTGAGCAGGTCCTACTGTGACTCAGACACGACCCCTCAGCAATGCCTGAAGCGTAGGGAGGCTACACCAGACTGCAGCCCGAAGGCCACATTCCTTTTGGTGACAGATTCCGAACGCACACATCCAGGAAGAGATGAGTGAAAAGACGAGGTGGTTCCAGCCACGATGAGCCCCACGAACAGCTCGAAACACTCCTTATCTCGCCCTCTCTATTTTATACTTACTTCTCCATTAATCGTCCCTCAGCTCCAAACATTCTCTCTCTGTCAAAAGGGAATAAAAGCCCCCGACTCTAAACGCTCCTCAGAGTTTCCCCGCTTTTCTATGAATGCTCACGCACATAAATAATAAAGCCATGTGCCAATACGCCTGCCAGCCCACCTCCTGCTAGTTTAATTCTTAGGCTCCCAACCAGTGAACTTAAGAGGGTTGGCACAATTGCCTGTGCCCCTGCTTGCCCTGCAGAGTGAAAAGGTGCAGGGGAGCGGGGAGGGGCACGTGGATCATTTGGGAGAAGTGTAAATAGTGTACTTCAGACCTTAGTGTCTTCCATCTTCAAATCTGGCAAGCCTGTCTCTTGGCAAACTCCAGCAACACAGGTGTGATGTCACTGTTACCACACACTCTGAAGTCAATAAAGACACAAACAACGGTTGTTCGTTCTCTAATTCAGCTGCCCAATGTCCAATCCCACCATGTGTGTGTGTGTGTGTGTGTGTGTGTGTGTGTGTGTGTGTGTTAGAGCAGTATGTACATGTGGGCATGGAGTATTGGGAGGAACACACGTGTGTGTCAGCAGGTTCACTCCTCCGTGCATGTGTGTGTGGTGCTTGGAGATGCATGTCAAGTGTTGTTTCTTAGTCATGGTTTCTTTTTTGTTTTGTTTTGTTTTGTTTTGTTTTTTTGAGACAGGGTTTCTCTGTATAGCTTTGCGCCTTTCCTGGAACTCACTTGGTAGCCCAGGCTGGCCTCGAACTCACAGAGATCCGCCTGCCTCTGCCTCCCGAGTGCTGGAATTAAAGGCGTGCGCCACCACTGCCCGGCCTTTAGTCATGGTTTTTGAGACAGGGACTCTCACTAAACCTGAGGCTTTCTATACCAGCTAGATTGGCTGGCCAGCAAGCCCTGGCGATCCTCCTGTCTCTACTTTCCCAGCGCTAGGGTTACAGATGTGTGCCTCTGTAGCACGAATCTTAAAGGTTCTTATTAATAAAATCAAACCGGAAGCAAGGTATTGGGGTGAATGCTGGAAGATCAGAGAAGCAGAACAAACCACAGCCACCTCACCTTGCCAATTCCTCAGCTGATCCTGTTTCCTCAGACTAGAAGCTTCTGAGTCCTCATCTGAATGGCTCTCAGCTGAACTGCTGCTCAAAAGTCTAAAAGCTTAACCAGGCTCTAGTTCCTCGTCCTCACACCTTAAATACCTTTCTGCTTCTTGCCATCACTTCCTGGGATTAAAGGCTCTTGTTACCATGCCTGGCTGTTTCCAGTGTGGCCTTGAACTCACAGAGCTCCAGGTGGATCTCTGTCTCCAGAAGGCTAGGATTAAAGGTGTGAGTGCCACCATTTTCTGACCTCTATGTCTGTCTAGTGGCTGTTCTGTTCTCTGACCCCAGATAAGTTTATTAAGGTGCACGATATATTGGGGGACACATTATCACCACATGCCTCCATACCTCCCGGGGATTGAACTCAGGCCCTCATACTTTCACAGAAAGCACTGCACCCACGGTGCCCTCTCCCTAGCCTTGTCCGATCCCCCTTAATGAGAGTCGAGGAAGACCCATCACTTTCTAGTTTCAAAAACCCAGTCCAGACCATTTTAAACTCAATCCTACATCCCAACTTAATGTTCATCTCCTAGCCCTGGGAACGCACCTAGGAAGGGCTGTGGTCTGTCCTCCAGCCTGTTTCTCTCCAGCTCCTGGACGTCTTCCATAGTGCTTTGGGGTTGAGAGGCGGGCTGGGGAAGAAGCAATGGGTACGTCTCAATCGGTGACGCTGTTTCTGAGGTCCCCCTGGCTTCTCTGGCAATGCCTGCAGCTGGGCTGCCAGCCAACCTGCCCTCTCCTGGGGCAGATAACTAAGTCATGCCAGAGCTCCTGAGAGAGGGCCTCCTTGACCTCAAGCATACCTTCTGCCCAGATATCCATCCAATGCCGCGGGGATGCATAAAGATGGATGAACAGTCCGAGGCACTTTCCCTGGAGTGGGAGGGAGCACCTTCCCTTCTCATTCAAGCTTAGCTGACAGAATGTACAACAGAGGGGACATTCTGGGACTTCTGTGGTGAGATCCTGAAAGCCCTTGCAGGGCCACTGGGCTCTCAAGAGTCCCGGAGCTGCCACATAAAGAGTCTCTCCTGAGATAGCCCACCCGGGAAGATGATGGCTGACTGCTGTAATCGATACTACCAGCCGAGCCTGCCCTGCCAAGGTAACAGGCTCAGCAGCATGCCATCAGAGGTCCTCCACCAAAGCCGCATGAAGATGATGAATTCCCAGCAGAGCCCCACCTAATGTCTCACAAGTGAAATCGTGATGTACAATAACACGGCCATTGCTTTACAGCGCTCCTTGCAGGGAGGGAAACTCGTTACGCAGCGAGAGACAACCTCTCCGCAAGCCTCTAGTCCTTGGCTCTGGAGCTCTCCCCAAAGAAGGGGTGATTAGTGGCAAGATGTCTCGAACGGAGACACACATTGACATGAAGGCGACCCAACACCATTTTGTTCTTTCTGATTTTTTTCCTCTTGAGCAATTCCACAGAGAACTTTTGAAGTTCTCCCTGCTTGGCGGTGGGGATGGAGCCCCCCTCCCATCCTGGGAAAGGGGAAGGAACAACACTGGCCCCTAGATGACTCCAGAGACCTCTGTGTTCTGGTCCTCCACCTTCCGCTACAGGTTAACGCGGGTGGGAAGGAGGCTGGGGCAGCCGAGTGACTTACTGGGCCCTAGAGCGCTGCCTGGCTGGGACCAAAAGGCTCTTTGACTTAAATGTGGATCTCAGCAGTGAGTTTTGAGGTTAAATATATACAGCCTTTTCTTTCCCCCTGAAGGCTGGAAATGGGGCAATAACAAGGGTGTACTGGTAGGGATTAAAATGTAAATTATATCTAACAAAACCAGATTAATAGAAATGTTTAGGTCCAGTTTCCGGCTTCCTAATACCATGTCCCAGAATGTGCCATGTCTACCACGCTTCCAGCAACGTTGAAAACCATAGACCTTTCTCCTAACAGGTTAGGCTTCTTACAAAGACCTCCATGGTGCTATAAGCAGGTTTCAACTGTGCTTCATGGAGGCAAACACAAGGACGATTGCTGGTGAGCTACAATGCTCTGTCACCCTAAACTTTCTTTCCAGCAAATTCTTCTCTCTAAACCAGCAAATGAAAGGCCCAAGAAAGCCAAGACTTTCCTCACTTCACAAAACACAAACAGGGAACAGGCATTTTCCCCAACAGCCAGGCTCTCAGGACACCAGTTTTAAGACAGCATTGCACACGTTCCCAGTTTGCTAGCCTGATGGGCTAAACCATGTTCTCTTTCCTATTCCAAACTGTTCTCCACACTTGACCACACTCTTTGCCCACGGTGCCTGTCCCCACGCACTGCATACCTGGGAACAAGGCTCCATTGACCTTTGGGTTTGGGTTGGGTAGGATGGTGGAAGCACCAGGAGGAGAGTGGATGGTAAGAGTTGCTCTGGGTGGTGCTTCCCTTAGCTTCCTTCATGAGCACTCACCAGGGTGGCTGAGTCCTGCCAGGGAAAGCCATTCAGTTGTCAAACCCCTGCCTCGCCTTTTTCTTTGTATCTACAGAAGCTAATACCTCTGGCTTTGCCTGATAGGAGTTTCTCCATCCCTTGCTGCCCTTCCCACATCTTACCTATAGTTTTACATGATCCCTTCATTATAGTCTACTCAGGACCCTGGCTAAATGAGCCAACTATTTCTTGTCATAAGGGTAGCTCTTCTGACTTGTCACTGACAGTGAGCTCTACAGGGCACCTCCACACACCTCTGATCTTTTATCAGTCTTCTGGCTTTTACCTCAGCTTCACGCCCTGACTAAAATGCTGGCAGCCAGATTCTTCGGTAGAAACAAGAATCAAGAATTCCTACACCTTTCAAAAAATCTTAGTAACTAGAAAGCATCGAGTGCAACCCTCAGCAACACACACACACACACACACACACACACACACACACACACACACACACACACAAACACTCATACACATAAACATGCATTCATATGTGTAATTTTTAAAAATCTACTTGGGGGATGAATTTCACTTTTTAATGGATATTATACTTCTGTGAGAGGTACAGAAATGTAAGACATCCTTAGTGTTTAGGGAATGCATAAGAAATGGACAGGCATTTGATCAGGAATTATCCAGATGGATAGATAGATAAGTAGATAAATAGATAGATAGGTAGAGGAACCGACTTCCTTGATTATACAGGTTGAGAAGGAAAGCGTACCGCAGACTTCTGCAAGCTGGGACCAGAGGCTGGTAGCATGGCTCAGCCCAGATCTGAAAACCTCAGTACTGGATGAGTGTCCCAGTGTGAGTAAGTCTGCATCTGCTGGTGTGCTGCTGAGTTTGAAGGTCAGAGGACCCGGAGTAGTGATGTCCAAGGGCGGGAGAAGGGCATTCTGGACTTAGGAGGTAGGTAACAAGAGTCCACACCTCTCCCATTCCCACTATGTTCTACCTGTATCATTGGCCAATGAAAGTGCCCACCCAGATAAGGGTAGAACTTCCTGCTCACTCCAGAGCTCACATGCCTATCTCCTCCACTACTATGCCCAGCACTCAGACGCAGCTAGGACTGATCATCAGTGTCAAATGTCCTGCCACCTGCTTCCTTTCCAGCCCCCGAGGGGTGCTTCAATGCCTACAGAAGCAGTGAGAATGCTTTATCAGTTCTCTAAGCTTCCCTCAGCCCAGGCAAGTTGTACTCAGTGGGAGGTCACAATCGGGCAGTGGGGGAAGCCTTGCACTGTGCTGTAAGTAGGTACACCCTTGATTTCTCGTTTCTGAGCGGCCTGGGGAAGCTACTTTCCCTCTCAACCTCAGCTCTCTGATGATCCCTGTTATGAGGGGGGGAAGCAGTTGTCAAGACAGAGTGAGGTCACACTTGGATGCATAACAAACTCATTAAGCATCAGAAGGGATCAGCTACACAATTACGTAGACACCAGATGCTTACTAAGGGGTGAAGGGTGGCTGACATGTGGCCAAGGGGTCCCAGGCACACCATGACAGATGTCCACAACGACTCCACACATGGTAGAGGCATGGGATTAAATGCCTATTGAATTGTGGGCTCTGCCAGTTTATCCCGGGTTTTTCCTTCTGTTCCTGTTGATGCTCAAAGTGATCACATGAGCCCACCAAGGTGGGGAAGAAGGAGGGGATAAAGGCAGTGACAGGCAGAGGTGAGACTCTCTTTGGTGCCTCTGGCATGCATGTCTGGATGGGAAATGTCATTTGATCATAAGATCTGCAATTTAGTGGCTGGCAAAGATCGGGCTCCCTCAGAAGCTCTGCTTCAAGCGTGGGCTGGGTTCTGATCCCAGGACTGATGGGTGAGCAGCTTTCATTACCCATGAGCTGTGTTAATGGCCCTTGGGGTATCTTATTGCTATTCTGACATGTGGGAACATGGCACTTTCCCATTAAAATGCCAATTATCTTTGAGTACTTCTGCAAATCCATCAGCTGGAGGCTGCCGGATTGTCGAGTGATTCCGTCTGATGGTTGGAAGCACACCTGTCAGATCAAGGGCATTTTATCTGGTAGTCCATGACTGTTCAGAGTGTCATAGTCCCCCTGCCTGCTGCTCTCAGGTCCCAAGGAGTGCACGTGAATGCATACATGCACACACATGACCCATTGCTGCTAAGCAGAGAGATCTGAAGAGAGGAAGGAGCTAGGGATGAGGGAGAAAAACCAATCTATCTCTCTCTCTCTCTCTCTCTCTCTCTCTCTCTCTCTCTCTCTCTCTCTGTGTGTGTGTGTGTGTGTGTGTGTGAGTCTGTGTGTCTCTGTGTGTAGGGGGAGGCACAAGCACACCATGGTGCATGTGTGGAGGTCAGAGAAGTCCATCCTTTCATTCCACCGTCTGGGGTCTAGAAATCAAGCTGAGGTTGCTAGCCATGGCAGCAAGCACCTTTACCTGGTGAGCCATCTCACCAGTCCCCACTTTACCCATGTTAATGTGTAGTTCAGTAGCCCAGGGGGTCATTCATTGTGCTCTGTGTTTACTCTCTAGAGCTTTCTCGGCTTGCAAGACAGAAACTTCATATCCATTAAAGGCTCCCTATCTCCCTGTCATTTAGTCCCTGACAACCTGCATCCTGGTTCCATATCTCTGAAATGGGATATGAGCTAACTCACGCAAGCAGAATCACATACCATGTGCCTTCTTGTGACTAGTTTCTGTCACTTGGCACAATGCTTTCAAAGTTCAGGCGTGTACCGTGAGTCATGATCCCTCCTTTTGGAGTCTGAATAGCTTTCAATATGCTCCCATTTTATCTGTTTACCTACCCGAGGGGACACTTGGGTGGCTTGTACCTTTTAGCTATTGTCAAATGATGCTGCCCTGAATGTCTTCGCATGAGCAGACTACAGCTGTTTGACCCCTCCACCCCCAATCTTGTTAAACAAGAGATAACTCCAAAGGCAGATCTATGGTGTTGTGTACCAGCCAAGCTCTCTTCCTCTGGACAGGACCATCTTGGTGTCACCAGTGACACTTTATGGATTCCCCTCGATTGTCTAGCACACTGACTGCCCCCTCTCCTGCCTCGTCCCGACTCTTCGTGGAGTTACCTTTGAAGCACTCCCTCCAGATCCCACATAAATAAAACCCCTCGTCCTAGGCTCTGTGTTGAGGCCACTTATGGTGATATTTTATTTGTACTGAAATGTGATTTTTAATTTTATGTTAATAAATAAAGTTGCCCTGGGGTCAGAGCTATTAGAGCCATAGCAAGAGCATGGTGGTTAGAAGAGCTAGGTAGATTTCTGTGTGTTCAGGGATACAGCCAGTATTGGAGACATACGCCTTTAAGACCTGGAGGGCGGTACTTACAGGCAGTGACGAGGCAGTCATGTGGTTGGGTTTACAACCAATGAGAAGGCAGAACAGAAAGACTATTTAAAGACAGACAAACAGGAAGAAGCTCTCTGGGGGGGGGGGAGTTAGGAGCACTGCAGGAGGTAAGATTTTAGCTCTGAGCTCTGACCTCTCGGCTTTCTCTTTTACATTGGCTCTGTGTTTCTTATTTTAATAAGACGATTGGTTACATCTACAGCCACTGACTGATACTTCATGGTCAGGGTGATCATGGGTAACTACAGGAGTGGCCTGGTGTTGGGACAGTATTACACATAACAGTATAGTGGTTGTTAGTCGTTATTAGCTTTGTTTGAAGACTGAGTAGCAACTACATCAAGAGATTCTCCAATTAAGAATGGTCCTCTGTGCCCTGCCGGAGGAAAACACCCTAATCTCCAAGGGGTGTTAGCCTTGAGCAGGTTGGACGAGAGCTCACAGCTCCCTGACATCATGGACATGGACTCACCCTCTGAAACTATAAGCCCTGTAAACTCTTCTATAAGCCGCCTTGGTCACAGTGCTTTGTCACAGCAGTACAAAAGTGACTATGACAATAGGGTTTGTGTAGTTGTATTTGTAACAAGAGACCTAGCTTCCACGGGTGCTCATGTCACCCAGGGCAAACCAGTTTCAAAGTGTCTTGTGGAACTGTAGCGTGTGTTCCTGGGGTTCCGGCCTGCCTGCATACTTTCTTCTCTCTTCTCTGACATTCTGGTCCTTCAAGTTCTACCCCCGGCATTGGCTCTGGCAGGACTTTATAACCAGGCTCTTTCCAACCCTGACAGGCATCTGAGTGATCTACTGTTCTATTTCAACCCTGTCCCAGACAGCGGACTATCCTAGACACAGACCCTCTTCCCAACCAAGCCTCAGGCGATGGCAGTTACAGAAGGCAGCATCTTGGTTACCACCTGGTAAGAAACCAAACCAGAACCATCCAACTTCCTGACCCCCAGGAACCATAGGATAAATAGGACGTATTTGTTATTTTAGACATTACATTTCATAGTAATTTGCATTCATGATTTGGTGATTTGAATAACAATGGTCCCCATGGACTCAAGTTTTAAATGTTTAGCAATCCAGGGAGTGGTACTATTTGAGAATGATTAGGAGGTGTGGCCTTGTTGGAGAAAGTGTGTCACACTGGAGGTGGGCTTTGACCTTTCAGAAACCCACACTAGGCCTGGGCTCTCTCTTGCTCTCTCTGCTTGTAGATCAGGATGTAGCTCTCAGCTACTTCTCCAGCACCATGCCTGCCTGCCACCATGCTCTCTGCCATGACGATAATAAACTAAACCTCTGAACCTATGGGCAAGCTCCCAGTTAAACGCTTTCCTTTATAAGAGTCGCCTTGGTCGTGGTGTCTCCTCACAGCAACAGAACAGTGACTGAGACACATAAGTAGATGGAATCTGCAAGCACTTCCAGGGGCTCTCCTGAGCCACACCCCCACATTCCTATGTTTTCCATCGTTCTAACAAGGGCAGCTTAAGGACTGAAGGCGGCGTTATTTTGACTCATACTCTAGAGTACAGTTTGTTAGGCATGAGAGTGAGGGAGATGGCCACAGTGCATCTGCAGTTAGGAAGCAGTGAGAGGTGAATTCTCTTCTCAGCTCACTTGTTCCTTCTGGGCCCCCGGCTCATGGGCATGGTTGTACATTCAGGGTAGGTTCTTCTTCATTCAGCCCTCTTTGGAGATACCCTCACAGACATGCCCAGAGAGGCACATCTCCTACATTCATTTTAAATCCTGTCAAATTGGTAATTGAGTCCAACCACCACACCTGGCATTCTATTTCATTACAACACCCTACTGGCACAGTCCAGTGTTTACCCTTTCAGGGCCATCATTTGCACATTACGCGCTCGTTTAGAGCTTATCTGGATTTCTCACTAAAGCATTAGCCTTCCAAGGGTGGACATCCTCTTCATCCCAGTACTTAGGCAGCCTAAGAACTTCACTTCTTGGTAGTCGTGAGGTCTTGGGAAAGATCGTTCAAACAGGTGATGATCTAATAGAGCCCATCTGATGGGATGGCTGTGTATCTAATACGAATCAATAGCCACAAAGTGCTCAAATATTATCTTGCTCATGGTGAATATCCAGGAAGCATCATCTGCTGACATTTCTAATAGTACCAAATCTTAACAAACATACCAGGAGGGAACTCATTGATCGTCTTGTCCCATAGTCTTAAGCATCCTAGACACAACTGAGAAAGTCCCAAAGGCCTCCAGACAGCTAAAACAGATGTCTCAACGGCTAGGAGCAAAGCCCATCTAATTAACTTACAGGGAGCTCTTGGACTATTACTCAGGACCTAATTACTTAATAGTCTTAGCAGATATTTGTTAGGCACCTAACATATGTGAAGCTTTGTGCTAGGGGCTGGGGGAAGGGGACAGACAGACACCAAGGTGAATTAAGCTCATTAGCGCCCCACAAAAGCATGTGCTGTCTAGAGGGGGAGACAGATACGGCAGCCACCAACCACACGATTCTAAGAGTGAGTCTGGTGGGGGGACAGGGCAACTATCAAGGTGGCCAAGCTCAATTAGTCACAAATTATAACATGCGTAACGAGCCTAATTATCTGGTTGCCTCATCCATAATGGATTAGAGACGGCATATTAGAAGAGAAGCAGAGAGGGTTACAGTCAGCAGCAGGTACAGACAACAGCAATAAGAGATAGCCAGCAGGAGCAGAAAGTCGTCCCTCTGAAAATGCCAAAAATGGAGACTTGACCCAAGGGACAGAGAAGCACTGTGGGTCAGCCTGACTGTCTTTGGACCCCAGCACCATTGCTTACTGTCACTGGACTAGGCTACTGACCCCACGAGTCCACGGTTTTCTTGTCTGTTTATTGACAGGGGTGGGTGTATCTACATCACAAGGTTGTTGGGAGAATTACATTGGTTATATTGTTGGGCTGGGAAATTGGCTCCTTTGTATGGTGGTTGGCTTGCAAGCACAAGGTCCTGAATACAAGTTCCAGAACCCAACTGGGTATCAGCACATGCTCGAAAACACCCTGCTGGGGGGTGGAGACAGGCAGATCCCTGAGGCATATAGGTCAGCCACCCAAGCCTAAGTAAGCTCTAGGATAATGAGAGACCCTATCTGAAAGTAGGGTGTGAGAGACCCTATCTCAAAGTAGGGTGTATGGTACTTGAAATAACAACACCTGAGAGACGGTAGCAACTCTTCCAGCCTGGATTCCCACTATGCAGACACTGACACTTCAGAACAGGACCTCCTTCAAATCCATGTGCACATGAGTCTGAAAGGAAAGTAGTCTTTCATCATGGGGAAGATGTGGAGGTCTGTTTGTTACTTCAGCAACCCAGCCAGTCCTGACTGATACAGGGTATCTGAATTGCTGCTGTGTATCAGGATCTCTTCTTAAATACTTGACAATAGAATTCATTTAATGTGTGTGTGTGTGTGTGTGTGTGTGTGTGTGTGTGTGTGTGTCCAAGCTGGAAGAGTTGCCACCATTTCTCAGCATATCTATTGTTATGACACAGGGGACAGAATGCCTCAGATGCCATTCATGAAGACTTTATTGTTCATCCCAGAAGTGCCAAGCCTCTTGTCCCACAACTCATTGGCTAGTTCTGGTCATACTGCACCCAGATTTTTGTGTACCCAGAAAGGGGGTGGTGGTAATGCTTGTGCAGCAACATACAGTGCTGGCAGAGAGAGAGAGAGAGAGAGAGAGAGAGAGAGAGAGAGAGAGAGAGAGAGAGAGAGAGAGAGAGAGAAAGAGCTTCTCTGTACCAAATCCTCTCATAGCCATGGACAGGCTGCAGAGAGAAGCGGCTGTGGTCCCAGGAGATAAGGCCAATCATCTGAGAAATGAAGACCCACAGAAACTCCTAAATGATACTGGCATTCGGTAGACTCAGGGAGGGAGGGACCGGAAGTCCGAACTGTTTACTTGTGGGACGTAGTGCTGGAGGACTTTAAGCACCCCCAGCTTCTGCTGCCTAAATGTCAGAAATGATCTTCCTGCAAGCCTGTAGACCATCAACAGTACACTGACCTACTGTTCAATCTACTCCCCTGGGGCAGAGGATGGCTTAATCTCTCACTGCCTCAAAACAACCAACAAATGTTGGATTTTACATGGACTAGAGCCAGACCTGGCACCTGAACACAGCTTCCCTAGCAGATCATTGACCAGGAGCCCCAGTCATATGGCTAATGATTCGTTAATCGAGGCCAGGGCTACTGCTACAGCTCAGTGGTAGAGTGCTTGCTGAGCATACATGATGTCCTGAGTTCCAGCCTCAGTGCTTCCAGGAAAACAACCAACCAACAAACAGGATCAATGACTACATGGTTTCTAATTGGACAAATTGGACCAGTGGTTGTGTGAGACTGTATCTGTTCCTTGGGGAAGAAACTGACCATTTAAAACATTTTTTTCAACCTCTGGATTCCTCGAGTCAGCTGTATCTATTCCATAATTCTCCCACTTTGCTTAAGCTAAACTGAGTAGGGTTTTTTTTGTCACTTGTATCCAAATTATTTCTGCCTAGGGCACGTACCTCCTACAAATGTTTTTTTCAAATATGATTAAAAGTTTTAAATGTCTTGCTTGCATGGGTAAGCACCACTTGGCAGAACAATTTACTTCCATGAGACTGTTCCTCCCTCCAGCCAGCCAATCGATGGACTATTAATGTGTGGCTATGCAAAACCAGCTCTCCTACACAGAGGGGAGTGATATATATTCCGATAAGGAATGTTCTGGAAATAGTCTCGAGGGGGTTTCAAGAAGTGGTGAAGCTGCAAGTCCACTGGGTACCTTTGTATCCCACACTTGAATAACGTTAAACAAACCTTGGGTTGACCCTCTCCCTGTGACAACTCCCCCTTATGTTAATGGGCAGCTGTGTTTGTATGCATGTGCTCACAGGTGTGTTCACATGTTCACATATATGTGTGTATGAGTGTGTACATGTAGGTGGAGGCTATTTGCCAACCTCGGTGTCGTTCCTTGGATGTTCTATTCACCTTGACTTGTAAAAGGGTCTCTCACTGCCTTGGAGCTCACCCAGTCGGTTAGGCTGGCTCCCTGAGATTTGAAGGGTGAGCCACCGTGTCCGACTTTTTCTTCTTTCTAGCTTAGGTCCTTGTTGTAAAGTGAGCACAGAAACGGTTCTCTAGCCCCTAAGCTTGGCTCTCGGGGACACACTGAAGAATGGAACCTCTGTCACTACCTGGACCCCAGATGCCCCAGAATCACAACACATTCACCCCGAGGGTTGAGGGAGTCATTACTATTTTATACAACAAGGCTTCAGCCCCTGGGAGACAGGAGCTGAGGAACAAGTGTTGTTCTGACAGCACTCAGTTCTGAGGGGTCTGTCAGCCTGTCAGAGGCCAGTGACTCGAGCTGCTTGCCCTCTGGCTTGACTGGCACATGCCATTCACTCACACCTCAATCCTGTTGTCCTCACTTTAGTGTTCCTGGGATTGCACTTTCCAATAGGATAACAGCATTTTCCAATGGGAGAAAACCTTTGCCTTCCTGGAGAAAGCTGGCTGAGCTTCCCAAACGCCCCCCAGGAGGCTTGGATTCAGATGGTATGCTATGTAGAGACCTTTCTGCTCTGTAGAGTCTTTGTGTGACTCTGGCTTTCCCTAAGATTCACACTGGATCATGATCCAGGCTGATCTGTTTAAGAAGCTTTTCCCACATAGCTGTTCTCTTGAAACTCAAAAGACTGGGAAGGTCCATGCAGCTGACCAGACGTATCTGGAGCAGACATGGGAGATGCGGGCTATTCTTCTTTAATCACTGTAAGAAGGCCACAGGACAGTCTTCTCTGTCGTCACCCTTTCTTCCTGGCCTCTCTTACTGGATGTATCCCTTCCCGTCTTAGTTCACTGAGACCAACCTGGAAAGCAGAAAGATCCCAGATCTGGTTCCTTTAACAGCTGCATTTTGCTTCTCCAAGGGAAAACCAAGCAGGGCCTGTCACCTGGCCCTGTGTGTGTTGCAAGGGGACACGGTTCCTTGCCTTTGGGATCATATCTGTCTTGTCACAGAAACAAAACACAGTCCTCTGAGCACTCTGGGCGAGAAGGCTGCACACCAATCTGACTCTATTCTTAATTACAGCTACACGTCTCATATGTACTTGGATTTCAGGATTATCAAAAGCAAATGATGTATCAAACATGTTAAGATCAGATTGTGTCTTCAGTGAGTGTGTAACACAGTGGGCTCTGCTGGCCTCTCTCTGAGTTGGAACCCTAGTGAGCAGGGCAGAGCTGAGCCTAGGAGAGTCCCAGAAGGTCCAGCCATGGTGCATCCCACATGCCGGGCACGGCATTGTTTCGTGCTCCGTTAAGGGCAGGCAGTATCCGCTCCCATTTACAATGGAGGAAATAAGCTCCAGAGACATAAAGAACTTGCCAGAACTCCAAAATCAGGTAGACCCAGGCTTTCTAAGTGCAAAGCCCAAGAGCTTGTGTACCATACACACCCTCCTTGACCCTTGCCTTCAGACACACACACCCAGAGCACCTTCTACCCATCCCTGAGGTTATCTGCCTTAGCCTTTCTCTCCTGGTCACCCTTGGGCTACTCTTCCTCTGCTTTGCCTTCTTATTCAGCTTCCTTGGAGTCAGCTCCCAAATCAACAGTATTTACATGTCCTGGGTCTCAGTGTCTGCTCTGCTCCTGGAGTAGGAGGGAAGAACACTCCAGTGAGAGACACTTCCTTATTCTGGAAAATTTTCAACTCCATCCAGACACAGAAACAAAGAAAAAAAATAATCCCAGAACTGTGTATGCCTGGAGGCAGAGCTGGTGTGTGTGTGTGTGTGTGTGTGTGTGTGTGTGTGTGTGTGTGTGTGTGTGAAGGTAGGCAAGACCGGCCTCCACTGTATAAGCCTGAGGTAGTCACAGATGCCAGCTACGCTGTGCCACCATGATGAGAGTAACTGAAGGGAGCAATTGTCTGTTTTGCTCTTGGTTTTCAGGAACTCAGTCCATGGTCACTTGGCTCCATGTGTTTGGGCAGAATATCATGGCGGTAGAAGTATGTGGTGAAAGACCATCTTCACATCATGGTAGACAGGAAGTGAGGGTGGGGGGGGAATGGGACTGGTATGGTCCCAAGGATAAACCCCTAGTGACCTACTTCCTCCAGCTGGACCTCAGCTCTGAAAGTTTCTAGAGCTTTCCAAAATGGCACCACCAACTGGAGAACGAGCCTCTAACATATGAGCCTTTGAGGAGGACACTTCCTATCCAAATTTCAACTCTGATGATGTCTGACTGCTAAACAGCCTCAGATTCTTTTTCTCCTGCTACCACCAAGGACGTCGTCAAGGAAAATCTGGGCCTTTGAATTGTCTCTTCCCAATCCCAGGCCCTTCCAGGATCATCACAGCCTCGCAGCACACGGGAGCCAGGAGCAGCTCAAGAGGGCGTGTGCCCTTTAGTGCTTTGCTCTAGAGGATGTCTCAGCGGCTGCCACTCCTGCTCCCTCAGCTATCGTTCGGGGGTTGGAGAGCCTTCAATCACTCAGCCGCTTCTACAGGTGACAGCGCTGATGGCTAGCAAGAGGATGACAGATTTTGCAAGTGATGTGTCATTTCTCATGTTTGGTCTGTTTTACCTCAGCTCCAAAATACCCTTTTGGCCTCCGATCAAGATGGTATTGATGGTACTGTTTCGGTGCCTGACTCAGACCACACCAATCACGGCTCCCCAACACCTATTTTCCATGCAGATGATGAAGACAGGCCTCACAGAAGAGCTCTACTGGCCTGGATATATGACATCAAACCCCCTTGTTTATTTGGTAGAAAAGCAAGCATTGCCATGGTGGGGTTCACAGCAACCTCCTTAAAAAAATATGTTCACCTGTGCCTTGTGAATGTGACCTTACCACAAGGTAAGGATATTTGCAGATGTGACTAAATTAGCATCTGAAAAGGAGGTCATTCTGGAATACTGGGTGAGTCATGAGCAAGCAGCAAGCATCCTTATGAGACACAGGCAAGAAAAAAGGGGAGGGAAAGGCTAGGTAAAGAAAGGTGCACAGATTGAGGTCATGTGCCCACGAGTCAAGGAATCCCAGATTTCTCAAACACCAGGAAAGGCAAGGAACGCCCCAACAGAGCACTCAGTACAAGCGCGGTCCTGCCCATGCCTTGGTTTCAGTGTCTGGCCTGCCGACAGTGAGAGCATCATTTCTGTTGTTATAAGCTATGTGGTGAAGCGCTATCCTAATTAGTCTTATTCAATAAAAACCCGGAGTCAGAGATCAGGGTAAAAGCTGAAAGATCAGAGAAGCAGAGCAGCAGCCACTGGAGACTTCTTATCTTTATGAAATCTCAGCCTGAATGAGGGCGATCCTGTCTCTAGGAATCCTCAGACTGATTGGGCGAGATCCTGTCTCCACCTGCCTTATATTCCTGTCTCCACCTCCCTAGTGCTGGGATTAAAGGTGTGTGCCACCACTACCTGGCCTCTATGGTTAACTAGTGGCTAGCTCTGCCCTCTGATTTCCAGGCACGCTTTATTTGTCAGAATACAAACAAAATATCATACAGCAATGTGGCTTCTGGTAATTTGTTATAGCAGCCACAGAAACATGGACCACTAACAGTTTTTGATGCTAATGATGTCTTGAAGGCTGTAACCACTTAAGTTTTGTACCATTATGCTAAGGTAAGGATTGATTTTGCTCTTTTATGGGCAAGCAAACTGAGAAACGGAGTTCAAAATGACTTTCCCAAATCCACTTAGTGAGGAAATGGTTGCTCATGGCTTTGTACCCAAACTGATTCCAGAGTCTATTAACCATGGCTCTCCTCCTTCTCCTAGGGGAATTCCAAGTTGATTCCAACACCTCACACCATGTGCAATGTTAGGGGAACACAGTTCCCTGCTTCGCACCACAGTCCCCTGGCCGCCCTTGGCGAGCAGGCTGCACACATGCCTGAGCGGGCTGAGTTAATTGGGCTCTAAATCTGCAGGGAGCGAGACAAAAAAACCACAGGGTGGTTAATTTATTCCTGGTGGCGGCAGCGGTGGCATGCTAGACAGATGCTCGCTGTTAGAGTCCCGTGCTCTCCCTGCCCACTCACTAGACTGCAAATGCTCAGTGCCTGCCGGTCTCCAGAGCCCCATCCTCCGGTCCCAGCTCCCCTTCCACTTCAGAGAGCCAATTTCTGTTCTTTCACAGCAAGAGTCGCACTGGCTCAGGCGGAAGCTGACAGTTGTGGGAGTCAGGGAAGGCAAATGCCTCAGCGCCGTGCTCAGCTCATCCTGGGCCTACAAGGCCAGCAGTAGGGAGGATGACCTTTCCTCACATCCGTCCACTTTGCAAGTTACTCAGAGGTCACGGCCTGGCCACGGCTCCTTGCACTGAAAAGGACTGAGAGCTCTGACAGTCCAGACAGGACTTCAGGAAAGTTCTGGGAAGACCTTGTCTCCCTGAGTTCCTCTGAGCGAGGAGTTAGATGGCCGCCATCTTCCCCAGTCCCCTTAATTACTTGGGAAGTTCCACTCTGACAGTCGGCACAAACTTCCCACCCAGTAGCCCCCTGAACTTAATACTTGGACAACAGCGCTCTGAATATACAGTGTCCCACCCCCTTGCGTCTTCAGGCTGCACGAGATCCCATCAATCTGCCTCCCTGTGGCTGCTCAGCCCTGCTGTGCCAAGTCAGGGTTTTCAATCCTTGGGAGCTGAGTCATCTCCAGTGTCCCCAGTGGAAGCACGTGCTTCTTGGGAAGCTGTGCATATGCGGTCCTGGAAAAATGCAAATATCCTTCCATGGTCCTTTCAGGAAAGGGTTGATAGCCATACACTGGGCCACAAGCCCTAATCCCTGCAGCAGCAGCCTCAGTGTCGCTGAAATAAGGCAAAGCCTTCACACACGGCGCACATCTCACCTGCCCTGGGGGACATGACCAGGCTAGCGCATCCACACTCCGGCTTCTCCTATCAGTTCTGACCCAAGAGCTGGAGAAGCATCATGCTTTGTGATGTGGATGGACTTTGTCTTCCTCAGCGGCTGCCTGTGTGGGGCTAGTACAATCCGGAAACGCACTGATCTGACTCAGCTTGCTGTGGTGAACTTCCTTCCTGTTTTGTTCCTTTCTTGGGTTCTTCTGAAGCCTGTGCATTCCTCCTTACCCTGAAGCCTCCCGACCCACCCCCAAAAGTGATCAAGCAACCTGTTGTCTGCCACTGGGAAGCGGGGGGGCCAGCTTGGTCTTGTTCTAGCTGTTTGTAGTCCTTCCTCTCTGTTTTGGTGATTTCTTCCTCCTCTTGTAGCCTGGGATTGTATCCCTCCCCACACCTTGTTAGGTAAGCACACCTCAGTGTATTTCCTGTTGCTGACAAAGTCAGTGTAAGGAAAGGTTTGTGTCTGGTCACAGTTGGAGGGCACAGTGTCCTCGTGGTGGGGAAGGCGGCAGGAACATGAGGCGGCTGGTCACATCTCACCTGCAGTCAGGAAACACACGGGTGCCAGTGCTCAGTTTACTTTTTCCTTTTTATTGACTATGGCGCCCCAGGTCATGGGGTGGTGCTGTTCCCAGTGAGGGTGGAATCTGTCACCTCAGTTAGTCTAATTTAGAAACCCCACGGCCTAAGTTCATTTCTGTGGCCGTAACATCCTCCAAAAAGGCAACAAGAAGCGGAAAAGGGTTTGTTCAGCTCGTGGTCTCAGGGTTATCACTGCAGGGAAGTCAAGGGAGGAACCAGAAGCAGCTGGTCACGGCGCAGGCAAGAGCAGGGAGAGGATGGGGGTACACGTGCTCACTGCTCAGCTCTCTCCTCTCCTCTCACAGTTCAGAGCCCAAGCCCAGCCAATGGTGACCCCATCTTCCCACGCTAATCAGTGTGACCAGGACAATCCCCATGATACCCACACACTAACCTGATCTAGACAGTCCCTCACCAAGACTCATCCCAGGTGATTCTAGATTGGGTCAAGGTGACGATTGAAACCAACCATCATGTGCCCTCACAGGCATGTTCAGAGGTGTGTCTCCGGGGTAATTGTAGACCCTGCCAAGTTGACAGTAAATATTAATCTCCACAGTCAAATTTTCTTTCCATAGAATACAGGCTAAAGTATCTCCCCATAAAAGTAGGCCCTTCTTATATAACTCTGAGAAAAACAATAATTTTATCATATAATTATACCAGGAAAGTCAGCCACACTTTCATAAACTAAGAACTTCTACCAAATGGGGTAATATAAGATTTAACATCCAGCTCAGTCTGAGTGCAAGGAGATCCCTGTGGCCATAGTCATCATCACCACCACTAACAGGCTCTCAGAGAGGAGTTACATGTATCATCCCTATGACATATTTAGAGGTGTACTACTAATGCCCCCATTATATAGATGAGGAACCCGAGGTTCAAAGTCATTAAATACCTTGCTCCAAATTGCATGACTAGGAAGTGGCAGAGTTGGGACTTGAACCCAGGCACTCTGCTCCCAAGCCCAGGCTGCAGTAACTCCAGCTTAAAGTCTCTTTTCCTCTCATCTGAGTATCAGCAATGGAGATATGGATAAGCAGAAGTTCTGAGAGACTATTCTGGATGCCAGTAAGTCACAGGCACCCTCATTTACCATGTAAGTCATGGGCACCCTCATTTGCCATGTAAGTCATGGGTAACCTCATTTGCCATGTAAGTCATGGGCACCCTCATTTGCTGTAAGAAACCAAATAGAGTGTACCATTGTGGGACTACAAAAGGGACCAACCTGAACCCTCAACAAAGGTCTTCTAGTGAGAGAGAACAATATAAAAAAAAAAGAGAGACATTTTATCACTGGTATTTCTAACACAACTTAAGGGCACATCATAGCTATCAAAATGAGATTTGATAAAGGGAGGGGATAAATATGATTCGGTGTGACAGTAATAAACATCACAGATATCTTTGCTGGGGACAAAACTGATATCAGGGGACAAAAGAACAGACCTAAACTGGGTCTGCTGGCATGGTGACTCCTGTCTGCAATTTTGGCACCCAGGAAGCTGAGGCAGGAAGATTGCACGTTTGTGGCCAGCGTAGGCTACACAGTGAAACTCTGTCTCAGAAGAACCAAACAAGAAGGAGGCTGAAGAATTCCTCTCAGCCATCTGTGGGAAAAAAGAAGGGATGACGGCAGAAGAGAGAGAGCAGTGGCAATAGCAGGTCCATAGGTTCCGACACACGGAGAACCCTTCAAAGAGAAACACAGCCCAGCTGCCTGCGAGACATCTGCATTTTCATGTCTCAGCATGGACAGCTTGGTCTGGAGTGAGGGGTAGCCTCCGCCAGGCTGGGCCTGCTCAAGAGTCAGTCCCAAGGTTGGAGCTGTTTGCTAAGCTTCCAGCCCGACACACCTGGAGCTATGTGACGGGACTCAAGGTATTGTGGGAACCTAGCCTTCTCCTGCCTGTTTGCCACTACAGGTCCACTTGGAGATCTTTAGGAGGCCATGAGGATGCCTGCTATCAAGGAGGCTGCAGTATACTGAGGCCTTGGACTGCTCGATCTCCCGAGGTCTGGTGTAAGAAAGAGACCCTCACAGACGCTCGTACACCACCAACTGCCAGAAAGACTCAGGTCCCTGGAACAGTCCACCTTCCAGAGCAGCACTAAATCTCTCCTATAATATTCTGGGATAGACACATTACCTTAAGTGTGGAAATTAAATGACCATGAAATTCATTTTTCATTTCAAGATCACTTACAGTTATATCCAGATCTACAAAGAGAGTGCGTGGCCTTGGGGATCAGTCAGGCCTCGGTTTGAGTCCTGATTTTGTACAACTTTAGGGGAGGAGAAGGGTGGGTTTAAAAGATAGTCGCATGTAGATGACTTCAGTTTCCTGTGCCTCCGACCTCCCTTTCCGGAAGACTGGGGTCCCAGGGGTGCACCACCACACCTGGGTTGTGTAGT
The DNA here is from genome assembly GCF_004664715.2 of Peromyscus leucopus. Classification (NCBI taxonomy): domain Eukaryota; kingdom Metazoa; phylum Chordata; class Mammalia; order Rodentia; family Cricetidae; genus Peromyscus; species Peromyscus leucopus. The sequence continues at coordinate 116,115,098 of NC_051065.1, forward strand.
GCCGGAGACAGGCTGGAGGTGGGACCTGGGCCTTACACAAGCTGGCATATGCTCTCTACAACTGATCTGCACCTGCAGTCAGTTCTGTCTGACTTTTACCAAGAGGCTCAGCCTCTCGGAGGGGCCAGGGTCTTTGTCTGGAGTAGAGTAGCATCGGAGTTCTCCAACTGTCCCACATACTGTGGTTCAGTAATGCGGCAGGGCCTAGGAACCTGCCTTTCCTCATAATCTCTGTCTGCTTCCATTTCTGCTCTGTGGGGCAGGGGTCAGCGATCGAGAACGCTAGTCTAACTTCGTTTCCCTTACAAGTGTTTAAGCCAACCAACCAAAGCAAACAAAACCAAAAAAGAATGTGTGCTGGAGACTATAATGGAGCATGCAAAGCTGGTAACAGTTGCCGTCTGTGCCTGGAGGTATCCCAGGCAGCTCAGCTCCTCCTGCCTCCCATGCTGCTGTCTGGGGACCACCTAGTAGTGCAGCAAAGGCCTTTTCCAGAACGCGGGCAGCCTCCCACCTGAAGACCGAGCCTGTCTTCGGCACAGGGAGACTATGGTTGAGAGCTTCCGGGGCTCCTGGACAGATTGCTCATCTGTCCACAGCCGTGACTGCCCAGCATAACTCGCTCACCACAAACTGGTGCTGGCTTGTACAGGACGTGAGGACCGTGGCTGCATCGCTTCCCTTTGGGTGTAGTCAGGTCGTGAGAAGAATTACACTTGGCCACAGTAGCCCATCTTGGCAGGAAACTCACCAAGGTCTACCAATAAGAGTGCTTCTTGAGGATGCCAGAGAGCCTGGTGGTTAGCGCTTCTCACCATGCCCGCCTCTTCACTTGTCCGTCCTGACATTGCTGCTCAAATAAACCCCTGACACCAAATCTCAAAATCTCTTTCACAGTTAGAGAACTCAGACTAAGGTCGTAGCTCAGTGGTACAGGGTTTGCCCAACCTGTGCACTGGCCCTGGGGTCCATCTTTAGCACCATGAGAAGCAAAACTCCTCTAAGTCAGCAAATTTATGGTGACCCCTGACTTCAGAGGTCATGCCCTCAAACACACCACTCTGGGGGCATTTCCACCCCAAATGCCTGACGCAGATCTCACTGTGAGGAAGCACTCGGCAGACATGTGAGAACCTGCAGCAGGAACCTGTGTGTATTTCTGAAAAACAACAACAAAAAAAACAAAAAAACAAAAAACAAACAAACAAACAAAAAAACCGCCAAGGTTGCAAAAGTTGAGGGAATGCTAAGAACCCATCTGCAGGTCACAGACCAAAGTCAAGACAATCAGAAGCAGGGTGTGTGGGGGGTGGGGTGGGGGGAGTATCGGCAGGCAGGGCAAGATTTGCTTCTACCACAAACAGCAAGGCATGTCATGGAATGGTCACAAAACCAAGACAAACAGCCGCATGGAAGAGGTAGCTCAACGGGATAGTGGAGTTTGCTTGAATATTAATTTTCTGATCGGGTGACCGTGTTATTAATGTAAGCAGGCTTGTACTTGGGAAATAAATATTGAAAGATTTAGGGATAACAGACTTAACCTCGCCCCTCTGTTCTGTCTCCTTCCCTCTCCCAACCACAGACAAATGTGATAAAGAATGAACGAACAGGAAATCTGGGTAAAGGCAACAGGATGTTGTTTTAGACTCCATCCTATAATGTTTGAACTCATCCTTTATTTGTTCTTTGAGAATTTTGTACAATATGTTTGCACCTCCCCCTCCCTACCTTTCCTGCCCACCCAACTTTATATCATTTTTTTTTAAACCCATCAGGTCCCATTTGTACTGCCCGTATACATCTGGGTGTGTGACCTCCCATTGCAGCACGGTTGATCAGTTTTCTATAGGTCTGAGGTTCTTCCAAAATAAATGCTGCCACCCAGGTCTCACCTTCAAAAGCTGTGAAATGCTATGGGCAGGGAATGTGCAGCCCAGCAAAGCAACTCAAGGGCAATGTTGAGACAAAAAGACAACTTAAGCAGCCTGATGTCCAGCCTCCTCCCTTCATATCCAAAGACCTACAGTCATCCCTGAAAAGGCCACTCCTGCAGATTCAGGCCAGTCTTCTCCTCAGCTTCCCTGCTTTTGTATCCCACAGCCTGTTACCCAACAGTTCCAAGATACTCTAGACAGTATTCGGGACCTGCAACCCCTAAATGTGGTGCCCTGGTCTGTTGAACATATCAAGTTTGAAGGACTGGGCAATGCTGGGTACAGCAAGGATTCCCTATGCAGCAGGTCCCAAGACCCTGAAGGGACAGATATCATCGCAGCACCCTATCTGCTCCATCACTGGGGACCACGAGGGATCAGAAGCAGCAGTGAGCACTGTTGCCCTGAGATTACTGCTCTAGCCTCCATCCAAATTGTCCTGGACTCTCCACTCCTCACTACACCAAGCATGCCATGCAAACTAAGCCACTCCTTCAGGTCTTCACCTCCTCCTGAGCTCCTATGCCATTTAAAACTCATTTTGAGCAAGTACGTGCCTTTCTTGTAAATCCTTCTTGAGTTATGGAAGCCCCAGACAAGAGCTTAACAGTGCACAAGAGAAAGGCGGTTTCTTGTCCTGCACTTTCTACCATTTCTACCCCAGTACCCTCATTAGGAAAATGACAGGCTATGGGCACTTCCTGAGAATGGAAGACTTACGTTAGAATGTATGGATATGTCAGAGACAGAGACAGAAACAGAGACACACACAGAGAGACAGAGAGAGAGAAAGAGACAGAGGGTGAGAGAAACAGAGAAAGAGAGACAGAGAGTGACAGAGAGCAACAGAGAGACAGAGACAGACAGACAGACAGACAGACAGAAGCAGATTTGGTTGGAGAGAAAGAGAAAGACACATAGGAAAGAATGGAAGGACAGAAAGAGAATAAATGAATGTTTTGTGTGTGAGAGAGAGAAAGGCTGTTGGAACTGAGGGTGGTAGTATACATCTGTAATCCTAGCACTCAGGAAGCTGAGGCAGGAGGATTGTGTGCTGGAAAACAGCCTGAGCTACATAGTAAGATCCTATAGAGGCTGGGTGCCGTGGTGCAGGCTTTTAATCCCAACACTTGGCAGAGGCAGGTGGGTCTCTGTTAGTTCGAGGACAGCCTGGACTACATAAGTGAGCTCCAGGACACCCAGGGCTACAAGACCCTATGGAAAGGAAGGAAGGAAGAGAGGGAGGGAGGAGGAAAAGAAGGGAGGAAGGGAGGGAAGGAAGAGAGGGAAGGGAGGGAAGGGAGGGAGGGAGGGAGGGAGGGAGGGAGGGAGGGAGGGAGGGAAGGAAGGAAGGAAGGAAAGGGAGGGAGGGAGGGAGGGAGGGAGGAAGGACTGGGCAATGCTGGGTAAGATGGAGAAGGAGAAAACAAAGGGGGAAGGGAGGACAGCATTCAACAATAGCATGTCAAAATGAGGGATGGCTGGGGTTAGGCACCAAATGATTCAATGTGACCCGAAGATGCAGCAGTCCCTGGGGGACGAACTCTGCAGCCCCTACCACCAGCTGGGAAGCCAGGCCCTTCAGGAAGACAGTCAAGGGGCACACACAGTGTCCTCCACTCTCTGGAAAATCTGAAGATACGCGGAGATGGTGTGTATGGAAATACACGGGGTGGACAGGGTGTATGGAGACAAAGACGGGGTGAGCACAGCCACACACCAAGGCCACCACTGATGGCCACCAGTGCAAGCTGGAGACAGCAAGACAGGCCTCTACCCCGAGCCTCAGAGCCTGCTGACATCTTGAGTTTGGACTTCAGTCCTCAGAGTGACAATCAGTTTCTCGCGTGGCAGCACAGCTATGTGGCATTGGTTATGGTAGTCATGGCAATGACTAAAGCAGAGGAGTCAAGACTGGGCCAGTGCCCTGGTTGGGCATGAAATGCCTTCCACAGACACAAGTGTTGAAGGCCTGGTCCTCGATCGGTTGGGCCGGTAGGAGGTGAGTAGGTCACTAGGATGCAAACCTCATGAATGGATTAGCACATTAAGGAGTTTAGAGTGGGAGGAAGTAGGTCAATAGGATGTGCCTTAGAAGGACACATCTTGTCTGAGGTCTCTCCTTCTCCCTCTGCTTCTTGGCTGCCATGAGTGAGAAACTTCCCTCCACCATGTCCTTCTACCACAGGGACCTGCCTCACCAAGGCATCAGTGGAGCCAGCCAACCGTGGCTGAAACCTCCACACCCAGGAGCTGGAGTGAACTTTTCCTCTCTTAATGCTTTAGTGTGGGCATTCCGTCAGAACAATGAGAAGCCTACCAGCACAGTCAGACCAGAGTTCAAACCTTAACTCTCCTAGTTGTGGGTTATAGAAAGTCAGGATTTAGTTAATCCCCCCCATTCCACTTCTATAAGATGGAGAAGTCAGCAGCACCTCCTTTCAAAGTTCTAGACACCAAGTGGCCTTGATACTTAGTCACCAAGATATCTCTCAGTGGTGCCTGCCTCCCAAGATGCACTTTTTTGTGATTCTGCTTCCACACTGAGCAGGTGTGCCTTGTAGAGATATGAAAATGGAAGTTCCAAGGTTGTGTTGTAAACGACACTGAACTTTCTACCTCCTGTGTGTCTCAAGGACATGCAAGTCCCCAGTGAAGAACCAAAGCTCCCAGACCACAGGTGACCAATCCCAAGAGTGAGCTATGTAGAAGTAGGACCTCCAGCTCAGCCACACCTCCACGTGACCATGGCCAAGATGGCTGATATCTTGGCTATAACCTCCTGAGATACTCCCAGCTTAGTCACCCAGCCAGGTGACACTTGATTCCCTAATCCATTAGAACTGTGTGAAATCATCGTGCTAGGTTTGGTAATGACTTTGTGATGTGATCACGTTTCTTCATGGGTAATAAAAGGCTTAATGATACACATGCAAAATTCACCTCACAAAGAATGGTCATTGCTTGTTTTTGTTATGACAACGTGTCAGGGACACCTTCAAAGGGCTCCGCTGCTAATTCTGATTTCCAGCTGATCTGCAGATGTCCAGTTCCAGCTGTCAACTAGACATTTACACTGGGTGTAACGACGGCAGTATGCCCCACCTTTCCTGGTGCCATTTCACCAGTGTGGAATGACATCACCTTCTACCTCACGCAGCCCTCCTTTACGGTGTACAACACTCCCGCCCATGACCATGGACCTCACCTCTCTGGAAGAATTTGCTTTCCTGTGGATGGCACAAGATTTACTTCCAGCATCTCTCTCTCTTTCTTGATCAGTATTACAACTTCATCATTTGATACACTCTCTCTCTCTCTCTCTCTCTCTCTCTCTCTCTCTCTCTCTCTCTCTCTCTCTCTCTCTGTGTGTGTGTGTGTGTGTGTGTGTGTGTGTGTGTGTGTGTGTGTCATAACAGGCAAGCACTCTATCACTGAGCTGAATCCCTGGCCACTGTTTTGCATGAGTACACACACATGACTTCAGCTAGGTTTGGGGCACTCTTCCATCTTCACCCTCTGCCATTCCCCCCTCGGAGCCTTGTGCATAGGCACAGGCTGAGAACAAAGCAAGAAATGAATGGTATAAAAGAGAAGTGGAGCATCCGGCTTGCTGCTCCTCCATCCTAGCCATGATCTTTGGCTCTTCTATATTTAGTTATACACATGCACGTGCGCGATCGTGAGCTGCAAATTAACATTGACTGTTAATATCGGTGATGAAGCTGTTTTCTGTGTCTTGCTCTTTTGGTGATTTGTCCCCCATGTGGGAAATGACACATGGTATTTCTTTCTTTCTCTAACTCAGCCTATAGCATGAGCTAAAAATTGAGGCAATTAACTATGTAACTGGAAATGTGCTCTGTAAGAACACAGCCCAATAAGGGAAGACCTGAATTTCACTCACAAAAGATGTGGAAGTCCATTTCTCATCTGTTCAAGCTGACCTCATAGAGGGATTATGACTAGTGATAGTTCCCTGATGCCTCCACTTTAGAGTCTGGAAGTGAGAGGAAAGGATGCCACATTGGTTTGTGTAAGGACGGCTTCGTTCTGCACTTCCGAGTGAGCCAGAATCCTGGCTGACAAGTGACAGAGAGTGAGTCCAAACAGGCCCACGCCTTGGAGTTGTGGTTTAGTCAGCAGCATCCTTGCCTAGCGGGCACACAAAGCCGGGGGTTTAACCTTTAGCCCTGTACAAACTGAATGTGTCAGCCCTTGAGACGTGGAAGCAGGAGGATCCGGAGTGTAAGGCTATCTTTAGCTACACAGTAAGTTCAAAGCCAGCCTGGGTTATATGAGACCCTGTTTTGTTAAAAAAAAAAAAAAAAAAAAAAAAAAAGGAATAATAAACTGAATAAACTGTGTTTGAAGAGCTATGGTACAGAGCTCAGCAGTGACTGACAGAAAGGGAGATGTGAGACTTTGGACAAAAGCAAGAACCAGGGAAGCTCTAGGCTTCTGAGGGTGGTAATCAACCCTTGAACATCTTTATTGCAAGTCCCAGTGGGAGGAGCCATCGCCCTCCCTCGCAGGCTGTCGCATCAGGAACTCTGTGTCCCCCTCTGGCTGTCACCACCCATGTGTCTGAGGTGAGCTGCTTCTGTCCTACGGCTGACGGTGGGTATTTCCAGTACTTGTTCTTCTAGCATGAGTCTCTGGAAAACAGTATAAATTCTGCGATGGGTGTCGGGGGAGGCCTCAACAGCCATTCCTCACAGAATCTGCCCCCTAACCAGCCATCTTAGTCTTCTCAGTACAAAGGACAAAATCCAGCCTCCAGCCATCTCCTGGGGCAGACCGAGCTGAGGGAAGCTCAGTCATAGCAATGCAGGCTGGCGAGGGGTTAGATGAGAAGTATCGAGAAGCTGTAGTTGCGTCTTGGTAGCTCTGTCTCCTACGGTCGGAATGCTCTTTGTGGTCAAGCATCCTTGAAGCTTTGGGCTGTTGTGAACGTGTCAGAAACAGAGGGACGGGGGTGCCCTCCCACATGTGTGCACTGGCAAAGGGCCTGCACCTTCCAAACACCAGCCATCGTCATCTAGTGTTTGAATTGTGGCTTTGACACCCTCCCTGCTTTGTGGGGATCGTGGGAAGCAGTACCCCGAAAGGGAGACCCAGTTGAGCATGATTTGGGGGAGGGAATCGTCACCTTACTCTATAAATGCGCCACCGATCTCATAACCGTTCAAGAAAACGTCTTTAAAACCTATAATGCAGAACCCACCGAGTGGCTCACAGCCTTGGGCAGCCCACTCTGGTCTCTCTTTGAAGTATTTGCTTTGCTTCATTTGCTAAATAAACTGTATACATCTCTCGACCGAATTACTTCCTTTATTAAACACGAAACTGAGAGAGACGCTGCAGCAGTAGCGACCAGCCAGGGTATCGAGGCTTGTCTTTCCACCTGGTGTCTTACGTTCTTTGTCCAGCCACGTCCTTGCGCAGGTTCTGAGCACAGTGCCTGGAGTTTTAGGGGCCCTCAACAGCTCCCAGCAGCAGCTGCTACAATAATCACCCTGAGGGCTTCTTCTAGAACAGGATCTGGTTCAGTCTATGGAGGGCTGGAAAGAGTGCTCTTAGGGAGCTAGAGAGTTAGTTGATTTAAAAATGAATTACCGTGTCTGGGTGGGCATCTCTGCTCACTGTCTACATTCTTCTTTGCATGTCTCCAGCTTGCCAAAGCCTCTGCCACCCACAGCAGCACCCGTTCCTTCCTGCACCTCTCTGCTTCCTTTTCTCTGGTCTCACTTCTCCGTTCTGACCCAAACTTGCTGGTATCACTATTTAAATAAAGCCCTGGCACTTACACCTTCCTTAGTCTCTCCCTCAGAGAGGCCAGTCAAAGGCAGCCCAGATGTTTCCCAGTGACAGAGCTGCAAGGTTGGGACCCTGCCAGTGTCTGGCCCAGCGGGCACAGTTCCCTTCCACGCCCACCTGTTTCAAAGCCTGATTACTTGTTCAAGGTTGGCTTTGTTCCCATACCTGGGTTGGCATATGCCGGTTGATCAGACTGGCCACTGACTTACTAGAAAGTGGAGAAGGTGGAGCTAATTCCACACAATTTTTAAGGGATGAGAGGGGAGGGCCACAGTTTCCCTATAGAAAACAAGGATGCTGTCGCTGAGTCAATGCTGAGGGGACTGTGAGCAGGCCACACTACCAAGCATCACGGCATGTGGCCCCTAAGAGGGGCAAACCCATTTCAAAAGTAAATAACACCAGCTCTAACTTGGTGGGGAGGGTTGTACGAGAAAGAAGTGAGGAACCGGGAATATCACCTTCTGAGTTACTTGTCTTCTCCTTTCCATTTTTCAGTGTCACCAAGAACTGGTTAATTCTCTTCTTTTGAATAATGCTTTGCTTTCTTGTCATCAAAACAAACCAGCATGCATTCAGTAGTGACTAATTCATCTGCCACTTTAAAATTAATAAATTCTAATAACGGGGAAGCACAGAATAAGTTGTTACTAGAAACATTAGAGGAAACTTTCTTGTCCTCCCTGTCTTTCTTAGCTCTTAGGAGGACCCCCTCATTTAATAACTGAGGTCCCCTGGTATGTACAAACCTCCACAGGCAGAATGGCTGACGAGCTGGACAATTGTATGTAAATTAATGGTTTTTGTGGCTTGGCGAATTATTCTGCGGATCACACAGCCCATAGAAATCCTCCATGCTTCATCGCCATGGTGTTTATGTACTTAAAGGGATTGTTGCAAGATTATGCATTTCATTTCTAGCTGACAAAATCAACACCAAGTGTTGAACCCATATTCTCACGTCCATTTGTGATCCCAGCATTGATTAAGCATTGGCCTTTTTCATGTGCGAGAGGGCACTGTACGGTCTTGGGCGGAGGGGAAATGGGGCAATGTCCAGAATATGCGTGAGAAGGGAGTGGGTAAAACATAACAATAATAATTTTATAAAAGGCATAGTTGGCTTCTTATCCAGCATGAAGGAGCTTGACAGTCCCCCACGTAACAAACAAAGGCTGATCAAACACAAGACCGTCAACTCTTCTCACATCCCTCAGAGACTTGTCACTACCTGGCAAACTGCCACCTTAAAAACTGGAAGAGAAAAGTGGGCACATTGAGTCACAGCCTCCAGAGGGCAGAAGCCAATGGCTAGAGCCAGCATTCGGAAACACACTTTCGGCTGTGGTGGAGTGTATACACTCATTAGCAGATGAACTAGGGAAACAGTCTAGATTTTCTGCTTTCAACCCAGTGTCTGCATCCTGTTACCTTAATACATAAATGGCTAATTCTAGAACTATCTAGAAGACACAGTGTATTCTAAGCAGAGAAGCTTTTAAGTGGCCTCCAGCCATGGGAAGAGACTGGGTGAGTTCTCAGTGGTTTAGTCTGGGTACAGGTGTTAAGGCCACTTGCTCTACTACTGACTGATTCTCGGGCTAGGATAAACCACTCTAATTCTTTACCTCTCTCTCATCTCTTCTGGGGAAAGGAGATTTTTTTTTTTTTTAAAAAGTGCCTCTGGATAGGGTTATTGACATAGTTCAATTAAATGAGCAAAAGATTGATGCTCCCCCCTCCCCCAAAACCCCATGTATTCTTTAGTTTTCTGTCTCAGAAAATGGTACTCAATTCATCTAGCATAGTACATCAAGGTCAAGCCCAAAAGAAAATTCTTAGTCAGATGCTTTAGCTCGTTGTCTGTTGCTATGACTAAGTGCTACACTCCAGGAGGCTTTAAGAATAGAGGTTCAGGCCAGATGTGAAGCAAAGGCCTGCAATCCCAGAGCTTGGGGGGGGGGGGCTAAGGTAGGAGGACCATCAGTGAGAGGCCATCTTGGGCTGCAAAAATGAGACTGTCTCAACCCCTGTCTCCAACAAGCAAAGAGTAAAGGTTTATTTAACCCAGGAGAACAGAGACCGGAAGATGCCAGGTTGAGGGGTCACATCACTTGTCTAGCTCTTTCCTTGAATCTCATGTCTACCAGGATGCCTACAAGATTCTATCTTGGAAGAAATGGTGCATCCATGCCTTAGTTTACATCTATCACCCCCATCCTGGTCCCAGACAGCGTCCTCTTATCTACTGCAGTGTGTCCTAACCGGTCTCTCTGTCTTCCCTTTCCTCCTACAATCCACCCTTGGCAAAGCAGCCATTTGTAAGAGTTGGGTGCCATGGGACTGTGTAACTCTCTAGTAACACCTTAGTTTGAACCTACCCAGTGGCTTTCCTTCCCTGTACTCTTCCAATGCAATCCACCATCTACACCTCTCTGACTTTGCACCAGCCTGTGTCTTCCTGCTCCCTGTCTCATCCTCACACCCAGAGAATGGATCCTAGAAATCATGTTTTCTACCTTCCAGAATAGCCCTGCTCTGGCTTTACACACTGGAGTGGACTTCCTATGTGCGGACTTAGAACTTAGCCATGACACTTGTGTTGTGTCCTCCTTAGGGCTGCGACATGGGCAGAAAAATAGAAGTGCTGGGGTGGGCACTGGAAGTCTCCCAGGACCAGGACCAGCCTCAGTCAGCTGTCTAAGAAGGCTGGGGAGGATGTACTAAGGGTCAGGCCAGAGGACTACAGAGCTCTGAGCACCAAAGATAAGCATTTGCTGTTCTGCTGAGTTTTGACATGGTGTGTGTGTGTGTGTGCAGTGTTACATGCACACTCAGACCCTGTCTTCATTTCTGGCTGTTTTCTTCCTCTCTGTTCCACTTGAGTCTTTTTTCTTGTCTAATACCGAACCTCTCAACCTCAGCTCTCTCAGCAGTCAGGGCTGGATAAGTCTGTAAAGGGCAGCGGCGGCGGCGGCAGCATGGGGGGGGGGGGTAAACATCCTATGTCCCGTACATTTTAGGGCTTCTATTCACTAGATGCCAGTATCAGCCTCTTCTTATCCCCAGTTGTGACAACCAAGGATACCTGCAAACACTGCCAGATGTCCAGAAGGAGGGGCAAAATTGCCTCAGTGGAGAGCTACTAGTCTAGAACATTTTCTTCTCAGTCCTAAAGCTAGCTCTTTTCTGACGGGAGCCATAAGCCTATGAGACCCTTGGCACACATGCCGCCATATTTGGGCTTCTCTCCTCTTTTCCTAGATCTAGGCCTTGCTTAAGTCTCCATAGCACCAGAACCTCTTCTCATAAATACCAGAACCTCTTCTCAGAAATCAGGTGACCACGCTGCAGTTAGGCAGTTAGGCAAGAATAGATAATCCTCATAGCAACATTCCCTGCTGGCTGAACAACCCATGATTAAAGTCCCCTCCCTGCTTGCACCCCCCTTTGCCCCTACCTACATATGCCTTAAGAGGAAAATAAAATTTTGGCACTTGATCAGACGTCCTGTCTTGCTCTCATTCTTTGTGTCTCTTGTCCCTCTCATTTGACGGCCCTCCCTTCAGGTCCCTGTTGCCACTGGCCGGGGCACTTTCTGCCCTTTAGGCCCCACCTCTACTGTGGCTTCTTGGGGGCGGGGGTGGGGGGGTGGCATACGTGACGTCAGTGACTTGCTCAGTGATTTCTTTACTCATTTGTGTCTGCCTCCCCTCCTCCACAGCGCAACACCAGGGTCCTTGGAAAGCAAGACCACTGCCTGCTACACTCAACTTTCCCAGCATGTGACAGGCATCTCATAAATCCATTCCAATGAATGAAAGGTCAGCAGACACCATAGACTGTAAAGCATGGGATGAATGAATCATAAAAGGGAGAACGGGAAGAAAAGTGCCAGGAAACAGGTCCACACAGCGTCTGGCAGCTGGGAAGCGTCTGACCTTGGAAGTCACCGTTCTGTAGCTGCTGCCCTCGGAGTTTTACACTGAACTACCAATGACACAAATGTTCTGGGAGCCCTGGCTAGGTTGGTTGACTGAGAGAGAACCCTCGTGGGTCTTACGCTGTCTTTAGAATCGATTTAAACAGTACAATAGTTCAGTGGGTGTAGTTATTTATTCCCCACATGGCTGTCCCCTCTGATCTCTTTGGTTCTCATGGTGTCAGTAACCCCCCCAAATAGCCACAAGTTAATAGGTAGGTGGGGATGAAGGTGTGTGCCAAATAAGCCAATTTTGGGGGGTGGGGTGGGGAGCAAGCCTGCTTCTTGGTTATTGTATGTGTGGTTAACTCTCCTCTCCATCACACTCCCCCCTCCTAGGAGCAGGTGATAAAGCTAGCCTCCCAGGGTGCTAGCTCATCAGAGATGAAGATACCACCTAAATACAAAAAGAGCCACTTCAAATGGTGTGCTGGGACTTGGGTAGTTCAACAAGAAGGTAAGAGGAAGGGACCTCCCACCCCCCACCCACCCACCTGCCCCGCTCAAATTAAACTTTGATCTGCAAGCTGGTCAGATAGGAAATGCCAGGCTATTCTGGTGGAAGCTAGTGAATGCCTGCAATGCCTCTCTCTCTGTGTGTGTGTGTGTGTGTGTGTGTGAGAGAGAGAGAGAGAGAGAGAGAGAGAGAGAGAGAGAGAGAGAGAGAGAGCGCACTCAGGCAAGTGCAGTGTGCCTGGGAACCCAAGAAAGGAGAGTAGGAGGCAGGCTGGCTGGCTGACAAGGTAGTCCCAGAGACCCACCCTGACAGGTATGCTGTGATCCAATAGGATTGAATCTGCTGCTGCCTTGCAGATTCTCAGAGCATCACGGCCCCTGTGGAAATTTCCCCAAATGTCTGATTTCAATCCCTTGGGTTCCAGCTTAGTCCCTCTCTCTTCTTGCTCTTGCTTTTCCAGACCTGTCCCAAGCTGCCTCCCACGGACAAGCCCCACTGACACTGAAGAGTCATAAATGGCTTTATCTTGACCCCTCCCGGGGAGTCTGCAGTTTCTGTCAGGCCCTCTTCCAAGGATGCTCCTCTCTGTGGCTCAGCCCGCAGGGCACAGTTTGCTGACTCAGTCTCCCTCCCTCCATCTGGCCAATGGGAAGCCACCCCTCTGAGTAGAGGAGGAAGCAGAGAGACTTGGCTGCAGAGCTCAGGAGTTCAGGCAAGGCCACCCTCAACACATGCTTCTTTGGTGCAATGATTATTTTGAGCAAGGTGCCAAATTACAGCCAGCGCTCTCCAAACCAATCTCATTAAAATCAGCCCTGATAAAAAGGAATTCACACATTCTAAATCCTTTCCCTGCCAGCCGGGGAAGATGGGTGCTTGTCAGGGTGTTGTGGTTTCTCTTTTGTTTCGACCAGGTACACAGAGAGCAAAGAAGGATGATTTATTGAATGGAAGAGGAAACTCGCAGGTGCCAGGGAAGGCTGAGTTCAGGGGGTTTATAGGCTCAGGGGGCTCTGGTTGGCTGATGTGCATATGCAAAATAGGTGAAAGGTAAGGACCAATCAGCGGAGAGGCTGCCAAACTGGGAGGTTCTCAATTAGGTCTGAGGCTCTATCCTCTCTCTCCCTATTCCACAGGAGAAGTTTGGGAGGTGGAGATGAAGGCAGGGTGAAAGTTTATATCCCACTGTTCTCAGGATTCATTTCTAGCCACTGGCTCCAGAGAGAGTGGAGTACAAGGTGGTACCACCCCCAGACAAAGCTTGCCATACCCTAATATGTGCCCACATCCAGCCATTCTCTCTAAGGGCCCCATGTCACCCTCCCCAGCCTTATGAAGATACCATATAAATTTGCAAATCTTAGAGATACTGGCCTTTCTCCTCTGGGGTATGTGTGCATGGAATGGTAAAAATCAACCCACCTTTCTGCCTCCTGACTGTATGAATCTTGCTGTGGCCAAGAATTTTATAAACCCACTGTGTGGATCCCGCCATAGGAGGGTGAAGGTAGGAGTCTCCTTTCCTATAGTTCCCAAGCATAATCTATGAACCAGGTAGGTCTGGCTGACAGAATTCATCTGGTGTGAGCAGCTCTCTAAAAAAGTTGGAACTTTACCAATATCCCAGAGATATTTATTTCTCCCAGAAAACTAGATGGTCTGACCACAGTGGGCCTGGGATCCTAGAAGGAGTGATTAGCAGGAGATGAGCTATGGCCCTTTGACGGAGACTGCCCTAGTTCCCAGCATCCTCTTCTAAGCCCCTCTGATTCCTGCTGACTTTATTTTCTCACTTCCTCATTTGTAGGAATGGTGTGATCTGGGTCTCACTCGAGAAAGGACACTAATGCCACACTGGCACCCATCCTTTTAAGGCCTGTTTGGTCACCCTGATAATGGAACCAGTGAGACACTGTGAGGCTGCTGTGGGCTGGCCTGCCCCCCTCACACATTCATATACCGAAGCCCTAATCCCCAGGGCCTCAGGGTGTCTCCATATTCAGAGGCCAAGTCTTAAAGAGGTGATGGAGTTAATGGGGTCAGTAGGGTGGGTGGTCAATATGAATGAGGTCTTATTAGAAGAGGAGATGTCCAAGTATGTTGGCACTCACCTGCAATCCCAGTGCTTGGGAGGAGAGGAAAGGTGGGTTACAAGTTTGAAGCTAGCCTGGGCTACATAGTGAGACCCTGTTGAGGAGAGAAGATTGGGAAAGGAGCCGGGAGTGGGGGAGCAACAAAGGCCAGGAAAGAAAAGGAAGATTGAAAAGAGGAAAACCCCAGGACATGAGGGAGGTCTTACACACAGAGAATCCCACAAGGACATAGGAAAAGGATGCTCTTTCTCCAAGCCATGAAGAGCGGCATCAGAGGAACTCATCCCATCCTGCCTTGATCTCCACTTCTAGCTCCCAGCACTGTGAAGCAGAACCTTTCTGTTGCTTCAGCCATGCTGTGCATGGTGCTTTGTTACAGCAGCTGTTGGAAGCTGCTCAGAGTACCAGGTCAGTGAGATTCCCTCTCCTAGCTCCTCTTGTCATGGAACCAGCTCAAAGGTCTTCCCATTTCTTGCAACCAAACAGTCCCAGCTCATCAGCATGCATCGTCCAACATGTCCGAATGCTTCTCTCATGCTGCTGGGGGCTCTGTCAGCTATAGTTATGATAAGTGCTACATGTAGAGGTTTGTAAACTACCTTGGGGTGGGCCTGGGATGTAGCTCAGCGGTAGAGCATGAACTAAGCGTAGATGAGGCTCTGCATAAACATTCAGTAACACACACACACACACACACACACACACACACACACACACACAGAATTTTGAAAATCGGAATTTCAAATTCCTTTCATGGCTGGGTGATAGATCCAGAACCTGTGACTGGACAGACAATAACACCCACATCACTGAGAGACCCCAGAGATACTTGTCTGGGAGAGCCCAGGTGTGGAGCTCAGGCTGATAGGTAGATCACAGAGCAGTCCAACAGAAGCCTGCCTCGGGAGGGTGGAGTTCAGTCTCTGGTGTCTGAAGCACAGACGCACAGTGGGCTCAGATAGGCTTTTGTGGTTTTGAAGTTGTAGGGTGCATCTAGAAGAACTGATTTTGAAGGCTTATTTTATTTTTATACATAGGTATCTCTGTGTATCTATGTGTAAGTATGTGCACATGTGTGAGTACCTGTGAAGGCTGGAAGAGGGCATCAGACCCTCTAGATTTGGAGGTACAGGCTGTGAGTCACCTTCCATGGAGGCTGGAACGGAACTCAGGTCCTCTGGAAGAGCAGCATGTGCTCTGAACTGCTGAGTCATCTTTCCAGCCCCAAGAAGAATCTGCTTTGAAAGGTTCTTTAGAGGCCTAGCCACTTGCAAATGCTTAATGCATGCCTAATGGGTATCAACAGCCCTTGGCAGAGAACAGCATTGTGGGGTCTATTATGGCCTCACTGGTGACATCTAGATTCTAAACAAAACATTTTACCTTAAACACAGGTAACAAGAGAAGGCGCCAAAAAAGGAATGGCAGACACTGGTGTATGTCTGTCCATTGCCTTTCCTCCATCTTCTTTCTTGTCAGCGAAGTCATCTGGTAGGAAAAAACTAAAAACACTGAATACAGATGTGTTTCCCAGGATCAGACAGAGCATCCACAGATGGCCCGGTCCCTAGGGACGGGGCTTCTGGGAAAGAGACTCTAGCCATCAACAAGAGTCTCAAGAGAAGACAGCTTTCCAGATGCCTGCTGTCACATCCTGTGTGTTGCCAGCAACTGCAGCATCCACCTTGTAGCCATGGAGTCACGAGACCAAGGAAACAAAGGGTCAAGGACTAAGAATTTGGAAGTGCAAGAGACGGTTATTGAAGACGTTGACCAGTAAGGAGGAAGGTAAGGAGATAAAAGGAAAGGAATGAAATCAGCACAGTCTCTTTCAAAAATAGTTGCAAATGTGAAACAATTGAACAGGAAAAAAAATAATTAAAAAAATAGAAAATAAAATAAAAAAGGACTAAGCTCAAGGAAGTCCCCAGGCTGGTCCTGGTTCTTCACTATTGCAATAGCCCTGGGCCAGTTGTTTAACTTGCCTAATCTCTGGACCAGGACGCTTTTGCTCTTGAGTTTAACCATGCCCACGTTCCTCTCATCCCTAAATCTAAACCACACACTCGTAAACTGCCTTACAGTTTTATTGTCAAGACCTAGTTCTTTAAGAAAACGAAGTAGGACTGGGAGATGGCCTAGTTGTGGGGTGCTTGCCACACAAGCGTGAGTTTCCCAGCACCCACGCAAAAAGCCAAGTGTGCTGGTGTATGCTTGCAATCTCAACACCGGGTGGAGGAGCAGTCAGGTGGAGCCTTGAAATTTCTGTCTGGATAGCCTAGCCAATCAGTGAACTTCAGGTTCAGGGAGAGACTGTCTCAAAACATATGCTAGAGAAAAAAATATTGAGGAGCACACCTGCTGTCAACCTCTGGCCTCCATACACATGCACACATGTGTGAATGCATAACCTTCCCCCACATACCTCTGGTCTCTATACACATGCACACATGTGTGACTGTATAACCTTCCCCCAGATGCCTCTGACCTCCATACACATGCACACATGTGTGAATGCATAACCTTTCCCCACATACCTCTGGCCTCCATACACATGCACACATGTGTGAATGCATAACCTTTCCCCACATACCTCTGGCCTCCATACACATGCACACATGTGTGAATGCATAACCTTTCCCCATATACCTCTGGCCTCCATACACATGTACACGTGTGTGAATGCATAACCTTTCCCCACATACCTCTGGCCTCCATACACATGCACACATGTGTGAATGCATAACCTTTCCCCACATACCTCTGGCCTCCATACACATGCACACATGTGTGGCTGTATAACCTTCCCCCACATACCTCTGACATCCATACACATGCACACATGTGTGAATGCATAACCTTTCCCCACATACCTCTGGTCTCTATACACATGCACACATGTGTGACTGTATAACCTTCCCCCAGATGCCTCTGACCTCCATACACATGCACACATGTGTGAATGCATAACCTTTCCCCACATACCTCTGGCCTCCATACACATGCACACATGTGTGAATGCATAACCTTTCCCCACATACCTCTGGCCTCCATACACATGCACACATGTGTGAATGCATAACCTTTCCCCACATACCTCTGGCCTCCATACACATGTACACGTGTGTGAATGCATAACCTTTCCCCACATACCTCTGACATCCATACACATGCACACATGTGTGAATGCATAACCTTTCCCCACATACCTCTGGCCTCCATACACATGCACACATGTGTGGCTGTATAACCTTCCCCCACATACCTCTGACATCCATACACATGCACACATGTGTGAATGCATAACCTTTCCCCACATACCTCTGGCCTCCATACACATGCACACATGTGTGGCTGTATAACCTTCCCCCACATACCTCTGACATCCATACACATACACACATGTGTGAATGCATAACCTTTCCCCACATACCTCTGGCCTCCATACACATGTACACGTGTGTGACTGTATAACCTTTCCCCACATACCTCTGACATCCATACACATGCACACATGTGTGGTTGTATAACCTTCCCCCACATACCTCTGGCCTCCATACACATGCACACATGTGTGGCTGTATAACCTTTCCCCACATACCTCTGGCCTCCATACACATGCACACATGTGTGGCTGTATAACCTTCCCCCACATACAAAAACTTGTGCATAGGGCGCACACATACAGAAAATAAAAGAAAAATAAATACACCAGCTTCTTTATTTTTGTATTCTTCTTTTAAACTTTGCTTGACTTTCAGACATTGTTGTAAATTAGACCCTCGGAATGTTGCAGACTCACGTGTGCAGGTGGCCCTAATGAGCCTTTCTTACCATCATTATCTTTGATGCCCTCGATGCAAAACCACTTAAAGACTCAATCTGTGTAGTCACCATACAGAGGCCAGAACTAAATCTACCCAGTTAAAGGCCTGGCCAGGATCCTCCAGCTCAATGGGGACCCTTTGGAACCGAGTCTCTGATTCTTAGTCCTATTTCTTGTGTGTATGTGTGCATGCGTATCCTTGTGTGTATGTGTGCATGCGTATCCTTGTGTGTATGTGTGCATGTGTATCCTTGTGTGTGTGTGTGCATGCATTTCCTTGTGTGTGCAGGAGCATTCCAATGGGAGAGGCAGGAGCACCTGCACACATATCTTACATGTGGAGGGCTGAGGACAACCTCAACTGTCATTCCTCAGAGACAGATGCCCCACCACCACCATTTGAAGAAAAGGTCTTATGCTGGCCTGAGGCTTACCCTGTTCAGTGAGGCTGGCTTTCTTGAAAGCCCTGGGATGGACCTGCCCCAGCCTCCCCAGCAATGGGATTCCAAGTGCATATTTTTTGTTGTTGTTTTTTGTTTTTTGTTTTTTTGGTTTTTTGAGACAGGGTTTCTCTGGGTAGTTTTGGTTCCTGTCCTGGATCTCGCTCTGTAGACCAGGCTGGCCTTGAACTCACAGAGATCCACCTGGCTCTGCCTCCCGGAGTGCTGGGACCAAAGGTGTGCACCACCGCTGCCTGGCCCAAGTGCTTATTTTTTAATGTGAGCTCAGGGATTGAACTCAGATCCTTCTGCTTGTCCTGTAAGCACTTTCCCGACAGAACTGTCATCACCCAAGCTGCCTAGTCTCATTCTTCAGGCTGTCACCTGCTGGGGCTGCTGTTTTAGTCTCAGCCAGTGGTAAGGAGGGCCCTCCCTGGCATTACAAGTACAGCCCAAACAAGCACTGCAGTGAGTTGTTGAAGAGAGGACTCACTTCAGGTAGGTCGTCCACAGAGCTAAGGCTAGCTTCTCTGCAGTTCCCTGGCCCTCCTGTTTGGTCTGTCTCTCACCATCCATGGCCCAGAGGAAGCATGGTTCCCTTGGCTGCCAGCTCTTCACTTCCAAACTTCAGCTGTCCCGGCAAGAGTCGTCTTTTCCCAGCCTTCCTCCCCCCGATGATGGCAGCATGGTGTCAGCGGGAGAAGGATGCCACAGTCCTGTGCCACAGACTTGGGACTGGCAGCTAGGGCCCTGAGAGTCATCTCCCCTGGGGCCACAGGGAACGTCAGCAGGACCTGGGAAGAGCAGCCAGAAGGAGTACCACAGGCAGTGTTTGCAGAGTGCTTGTTACAGTTTCCTGCTGGTTCTTACAAGGTATCTAGAGGAAGCCAGGCGAGACCATCGCAAAGTAGCAGGTGATGTATTTAAAAGTAGTGCCCATGCTATTAAATATTTACGACCACTTAGTTTGATGTAAAGCGCCCATCAATCATTTCCGTGGAGCCTGTCTCGTGTCCACGAGTCCTGTGTGCGGCGAGCCTTCAGGCTGCATTCTAGCCCCCGCCTTTGTCCGGACCTTCTGCCTGAGGCAGCAGGTGCTGCTCCTGGGTGACAGCCCACAGCAAGGAAAGAGGGAGACAAGGAATCTGCTGAGCTGGAGCCTTCGCGTCCTTCTTGACAGTTGAGAACTATGGAATTTGCCCTCTGCCCTGCCTCTTCTTTTAGGATGACTAATTTGACACTGTCAAAGTGTTCAATTGCTCTCCCGCCTTCTAAATCCCCAGAGGGGACCTCCCAAATGAAAGGCAGGTTCACAAGAGAAAAGCAAAGAGAAAAGCGGAGCGGAGCAGCGGGAGAGGGTTTGAGTCTGTAAGCGGTGGTGAGTAGGTGGGAAGCTGAGTGACTCATAAAGAGGTTGCTTTCACTTTCACTTAAACACTTAACCCAAAGAAGGAGGGTGTGGGGGAGGAAGCCGTTGAGCATCGCCTGCTGAAAGCTGGAGAAATGGTCAGGTTTGCTGTGTGGAGCTGCATCCTCTCCATTGGCCAGAGCTTCCGGCTGGGGCTGGGCATGTGGCTCGGTTGGTAGAACGCTCGCCCAGCATGCACCAAGCCCCTGGTTCATGCCACAGCACTGCATGAAAGCAGGCATTGTAGCACATATCTATAATCCCAACAACTGGGGAAGTCAGGGTAGAAGGATCCAGAGTTCAAGGTCAGTTATCCTTGGCTACATGGCAAATGCCAAGTCAGCCTGGGCTCACAAGACTGTCTTTAAAAAAAGAAAAGCCAGCGAGGTCAAGGACATCACAAGAAAACCCACAGCATCAACTAACCTGGGCTCATAGGAACCACAGAGACTGAACCGACAGCCAGGGAGCCTGCATGGGACTGACCTAGGCCCTCTGCATACATGTGACACTTGTGTAGCTTGGTCTTCTTGTGGGACTCCTAACAGCGGGAACAGGGGCTGGCTCTGACTCTTTTTCTGGCTTGTGGAACCCTATTCCTCATACTGGGTTATCTTGCCCATCCCTAATAGAAGGCAAGGTGCTTAGTCTTCCTGCAACTTGATATGCCATGTTTTGTTGACATCCATGGGAGGCCTGCCCTTTCTGAATAGAAATGGAAGAGGAGAGGATGTGGGGGGATGCAGAGGGGAGGTGGGAGAGAGGGAGGGACTGGGAGGAGAGGAGGAAGGGGAAACTGCATTGGGGATGTAAAATAAATAAATATATAAATAAAAGAAATGATCTAGAAAACCAATGTGTGACTCACCATGGTGTTTCTATATGTTGTTATTAAAAGATGATTATTGTTTTCAACAGCCATTAATTATGAATTGTAATATTTGGAAATATATCATCATGTCTAGGTTAACTAACTTGGATGTAATACAGTAAATGATAGCCAAACACATACACACACACAAAAAAAAAAAAAAAAGAAGAAGAAGAAGAAAGAAAATCCCTCCCATCAGGCTTTGTCTGGAACGGTGACTGGAGGGGAAGGAGACTCTGCCTTATGAGACCAGAACAACATCTGGGATACTTTCCTCGCAGCACTGATTCCCTGCTGCTCCTCCCAGGCCAGTCCCCACCCCTACCCCCAAGAACCACTACCTAATCCCTGTCCCCACAGATGAGAGCGTTCTTTTCTTGGATTCTATATAAAAGAAAAGACAACAGAAAGGAAGTCCTTCTTTATGTCTGACTTCGAATCATCACTCACATTGCATATCGCTGTAGTATTCCTGTTCATTGCTGAATATTACTCCATTGCATCGCCTCTCCATAATTTTGTTCTTCATTTTTCTAAGGATAGACGTCTCTCTAAATACAGCCTCTGGATATTATGAAAATGGTACTACATACGTTCTCATTTAATTCTTTTTGTGCAGGATTATCATTGCTCTCGAGGAAGTGCCTGTGAGCAGAGCTGCTGGACAGTGCTCTAAAGTGGTCATACCGTTTCACACTTAGCAGGAGTATGGGAGACTCCTTGGACTTGTGGATCCTGTGGAGTGATGGTTTCCTAAGTGAGAGGGGGCTGCCACGGGTGGGAATCTAGAGGTGGTGGCTCCTGGCTGTCAGCAGTGCCCAGTCCCCATCTGTTTACTCTTGGGTCTTCTCTTAGCCAGTGTTTTATTGCTGGGAAGAGACACCCTCGCCACGGCAACTCTCATGAAGGAAAGCATTTAATTGGGGCTGGCTTACAGTTTCATAGGTTCAGTCCATTATCATCATGGTGGGGAGCATGGCGGCACACAGGTAGACATGGTGCTGGAGAAGGAGCCAAGAGTTCTACATCTGGATCTGTAGGCAACAGGAACAGACTCTGGGCCTGGCTTGGGCCTTTGAAACCTCAACGCCCACCCCCAGTGACACACTTTCTCCAACAAGGCCACACCTACTCCAACACCTGGTAATTGCTCATCTAAGTAGTGACACTTCCTGATGACTAAGCATTCAAATATATGAGCCTATGGGGGCCATTTTTCAAACTACCACAAGTCTTAATCCTTAGAGCCCTGCTCCACGTGACAGGAGGTGGGCACCTGCAGGCTGTACTTCTTGGGATCCTGATTGGGTGGATGGTCCTGGGTCCATGGGAAGATTAGGCTGGGTGTAGGAAATAGGAGGTTCTAGATGGTGGCTACCAGGAGGCCCTAGAGTAGATGTGGCCAATGAAAACTACTGGGGTGAGTGTGGCCATCGTAAGGTGTGCTGGGGTGGGTGTGGCCAGTGTAAGGTGTGCTGGGGTGGGTGTGGTCAGAGGAAGGTGTGCTGGGGTGGGTATGGTCAGAGGAAGGTGTGCTGGGGTGGGTGTGGTCAGAGGAAGGTGTGCTGGGGTGGGTGTGGTCAGAGGAAGGTATGCTGGGGTGGGTGTGGTCAGTGGGATCTCTGAGGAGGCAGAAGGGAGGGATAAGGCAGGTAATTTCTCCCATCACTGCCATTGCTGGCCTCTCTTGCAGCACTGACCTCTCTCCCCACCCAGCTGTGATTTCCAATGCACAGTCTCACCAGAACTGTAACCCCACAGGCTGCCTCCAGCCCCTCACTACAGACATCCCCATCCGCTCATCTCTGTGTCACTGGAGGCCATTTGGATGCCTGCAGGCCCTTGGATATGACCAGCTAGGGTGGAACAAGGCTCAGTGTGTGCTGATGCAGCCACTGGCCTTCCTGGGCTGCTCCTAACCCTGTTGTGCAACAGTTCCAGGGCATGCTGGGTAAAATGCAGATTCCCAGCCCTCACCCCAGAGAGGCTGTTTCAGACAGCTTTTGGTGGGTCTCAGAAAATGATCTCTGGTTTGTATCCTGGGTACCTCTGATGTCAGTATTCGGCGGCACAGTCTCCATCACTGGGCTGAATGCGGGCCACTGTTGGCCTTGTTTCCACACTAGCCATGGCTCCTACCACAGCGGCTGCTGATTCATCCACCTGTGGCTGCCTTGTGTCCCTGGTGAGCAGCATTCCAGGAGAGTGGCCCCTCTGCATTTTCTCAACAGCGCTGGGCACCCTGATCCCTTCCTCATCCTGGAGCCAGCCACGTGGCCTCTTCTCAGCCCCTGGGATGCCACTGCACCAGCCGGCACCCAATGCTCCCTGCATGTAGGTCTCCTTTCTGGCCTCCCTTTGCTATTCAAGTGTCTACCTATACTACATGTCCTGGGAAGAGAGACTCTGGGGGAGTTTGCTCCTCATGAGAGCATCAGTAGACCATGGGGTTAATTCTGTGTAATTTATAACATGGCATTCCTTCCTGAAGACATTTTGGATGCCACCTTGCTCCACCAGAAAACTCACAATAACTATATCAATCTGCAATGCCCATAAGTAGACTGGCTTCCCCTAGCATAGCACATATCTTGCCTGACCATATGCAACAGTCCTCGTGGTAGCATTCCTATCCCTCTGTTCCTGGCCACTTTAAGAATTTCCCTGGGGAATGCACTAATTAATATGCTAAATATTAATTAGTGTCTCTTCACCCCATGGAGGTATAAATATAGAGTCAGTCTAGTTGGTTCCCATTTGAATCTCCAAACTCTAGGCAATGTTCACAGTAGTTGATTAGTTAACTTGAGAATGGCTTTTGCTCCTACACAGCCCTCAAAACCTTTCTAAAAGAATTCTTTCCAAGTATCTCTTCTGACCTCTGTCTTAGTTACATTTCTATTGCTCTGATAAAACACCATGACCAAGGCAGTCTATAGAAGGAAGCGTTTGTGTGAGGCTTACAGTTCCAGAGGGCACACATCACAGTAGGAAAGGACAAGAGCAGACAGGTGTAGTGACTGGATCTGGAAGCTGAGAGCAGAGGGCTCTCGTGTTGAGCTACAGACAGTGAATAGATAGCAACCTGGGAATGATATGTGCCTTTTAAAACATTAACACTCACCCACAGTGATGCACTTTCTTCAGCAAGGCCACAGCCCCCAAGTCTCTACAAAGAGGGCCATCAACCAGGGACCAAGTGTTCAAATGCCCAGGACTACAGGGGACTGTCTTAGCTAGGGTTTCTATGGCTCCTGAAGAGACACAGTGACCACGGCAACTCTTATAAAGGGAAACATTTAATTGATGTGGCAGCTTTCAGTTCAGAGGTTCAGTCCATTACTGTCATGGCAGGGAGCATGGCAGTGGGCAGGCAGACGTGGTGCTGGCTGCATCTTGATCAGAAGGCGATAGGAAGTGAACTGTGATACTGAGGGAAGCTTAAACAAAAGAGACCTCAAAGCCTGCCCCCACAGTGACACGCTTCCTTCAACAAGGCCACCTCTCCCAATAGTGCCACTCCCTATGAGCTCATAGGGGCCAATTACATTCAGACCACCACAGGGACATCTCACTCAAACCACTGACCATGCCCCTAGAATTTTGGCCATCTTTATCGTGATACAAATCATAAAGTATTGTCACTGCCTGGTTTCAGTCCTCTATTTGAGCAGTTCTCAACCTGTGGGTTGGGACCCTTTTGGGGATTGCATATCAGATATCCTGTATATCAGATATTTAAATTATGATTCATAACAGCAGCAAAATTACAGTTATGAAGTAGCAATGAAAATAATTTTATGGGTGAGGGGTCACCACAATATGAGGAACTGTATTAAAAGGTTACAGAGTTAGGAGGGTTGAGAACCATTGTTTTAGTGTGTGTGTGTGTGTGTGTGTGTGTGTGTGTGTGTGTGTGTGTGTTCATGAGCATATTTATTTGACTTCAGGATGTCTTCTGCCTTGTGTGTGTCCATGTTCATGTGTCCATGTTGGGGTGGGGTGCATGTTCCTGTGTGTGTGTGTGTGTGTGTGTGTGTGTGTGTGTGTGTGTGTGTGTAGACCAGAGGGTGACCTGATTTCTTTTTGAGACAGCCCTTTACTGACTCTGAAGCTCACTGTTTTGGGTAGACTGGCTAGCAAGAAAGCACTGGAAATCATGTATCTACATGTTTCCGCATCTCTTATTTTGATCATTTTATTCATTCTCCCTCTCTTCCTCCTTTTCTCTCCAGCGTCTCTCACTTGCCTAGAACTCGCTGATTTGGTTAGACTGGCTAGCCCCAAATGAGCCCCAAGGATCCCCTTGACCCTGCCTCTCCGTTGCTGGGATTCCAAGCACACACCACCAGGTCCAGCTCCTTTATATGGGTTCTGGGATCAGAACTCAAGCCCTTGTGTTTGGACAGCAAGCGCTTCACCAATGGACCCTCTCCCCAGCTCCCTTTTCTCTGTTGAAATCTACCCATCCCCAGCACACTAATAGACTCTAAGCCCTCTGAGAGCGGGGGCCATCCTGTGACTAGTCTGGTTCCCAGTGGCTGTGGAAGCAGGTCTTGAACTCCGGATTGCCGTATACATACACTACAAGTCTGCCTTTCCCACGCCTGGGGAGTAGAACTATTTTAAGGTCATCCCTTAGCTCATTGCAGAAGGCAGAGAGGCTCCTGCTGTGGTGGCAATCACTCTAATACAAGTCACTTGTCACTCTGGCCCCATGAGTTGATAAGGAAACACATTTATGGCATTGTCTTCTGAAGAATATCTTCATTCAGCTTCTGCCAATTTCTGACAATACTTCCCTAACAAGCCCGGGAGACTCCGAAGCTGGAGGCAAACAGGTGCCCAGTGTGTGAGACTGTGGCTTCCTGGGCAGCCCCTCGGCCCAACCTCCCTGCCTTCCCCGTCAGAGCCATGCTGAATAATAAGACCCGCAAATCTTTTGTCTGGAAAATTATCTTCCTGTAACACTGGAAGCTGTTACCATGGAAATAAAATAGCCTATTAGCCTAAATCTACCCAAACACGGGAGAGACCCGACTGGATTGCTGTGGCACGTCATTAATAAGGAGAAAAGCAGATTAACCTTTAAGAGAATGGACAGGAATGGCAGAGACTGTCGGGATTATGAGTTTTCATGTGGAGTTTATCGGGACATCCATCTCTCTGCCTGGAGCAGCCATGCTGAGGGAGGAAGCTATGAAGACTCGGAGTGGAAATTAGACCTGCCTGCCAAGCCTGGGTGGTGTGGTGTGTCCTGGTCTCTGGCTCTTGGCCACTGTAGGTCTTCCCTCTCCATGGTTTCCTGGGGAAGCCGCCCCCCCCCCCACTGTCACCCTGCTCCCAAGAGAGTATGCAATCATCCTGTTGAGCAGGTCCTGAGAGAGGCAGGGACCTGCATAGGCTCCCATCCCACCTCACAGTCAAAAGGCCAGACAGACGCTGGAGACAGATGCAGCCAAATCCAGCCCAGCCTGGCCTGCCTCCTCTCCCATGGGCAGCCCAGATGCCAAGTTCCTGAAGCTCAGGCTGCCAGGAACATGGCAAGCTCTGTGGCTGGGTATGGAGTCGGCTGGCACCAGGCAGGGACAGCCTGTGGTCCCAGCAGCTTATAGAGAGTCAGTCCTGCTTGGCTCACGGCCTGCACACCTGGATGGCCAGAGCTATGGGCAAGCACCCTTACTCCAGGAAGGAGGGCTGTGCCAGGCTCTTACAGCCATCCAGAGAGACTCTTCCCCGGGGGAAGCCCACACTGGCTCCTGACAGCAGGGCTTAAACAGCAGGGCTTTCTTTTGCCTGGTTCCACCAAGGAAGAAAAGTGAAGGAGTGTCTCTGTGAGCAGCAGGCATCACGATTAAAAGCTGTTCTGCCATGGGGACCTCGTTACACACTCCATGTCTTTTTACACACTCCATGTCTTTCCTAAGCCCTGTTACCTGACATCAGGAAATACAAGACACCTGCAACTTCCGCAGTAGCCTTGCTTGCCTTGTGGCCTGAGTCAGAAGAGGGAAGGACACAGAGTCTGCGCAGTGTATCTGACGCTGACACAGGGGATGAGTTTGAATCTGCCTTCCGTGTCCAGTGGTGGCTAGCTGCAGGGACAAGTGAGCCCCTGGGCTCGGTGACTTTCATGGAGGCCAGATAACGTCCTAGGCCGGTCATGGTCCCATCAGAGGCTCCGATTCTCTCCACCTGGCAACTCTCTGCTCCCTGCAGCTTTTGGATATCCCTCTCCCTCTGAGCATCTGGCTGGGAAGGGATGAGCACATGAGGAAGGCCGAGAAGGGAGCTTTCAGAGAGCAGGCCACCTGCAGCCATCTGCCTTCGGGGAAAAGGCAGACCTTCTCCTGGCCGTAGATGGTGAGAAATGGGGACTATCCAAGGCCGGGAAGGCCTCAGTAGGAGGCTCAGACACACCTGTCCCCAGCTGCCAATAACAGATGCCTACAGCCAGGTATTCCCACAGGTGCCTGCTCCTCCCACACACTCACAACGGAATTATGGAATGTACAAGTGGGCCAGGCACCTGGACACTGTGTCATGTGACATCATCTAAGGTACATTTGAGGAATTCAAGATCCTCAGAAAGCGATGTCTTTGAACACCTATGTTTGGCATGCAACAGAGACTTATTCCTCCCAGAATTCATGGGAAATGGGAGTATTAAATAATTCTGATAATTCTTGTGTTCAAAATCTTCTTCTTCTGAATAAAATATTGCAGAGTTTAGTCCCTGCAAGCCTGAGGGACTAAGTTCAGTCTCCAGAACCCGTGTGGAAAAGCTGGGCACCGTGGCACAGGTTTGTAATCCCAGTGCTGGGGTGGAGGTAAGACTTGGGGAGGTAATCTTAGTTGCCAACTTGACACAACTGGGAATAGGGAACCTCACCTAAGGAACTGCCCCCATTAGACTGGCCTGTGGGCATGTTTGTGGAGCGTTATTAAAACAGTTGACGATGGATGTGGAAGAACCCAGCCCACTGTGGTGAATCAGGCTTGTAGAAGAAAGCAGCCTGAGTATGAGCCGAGGAACAAGCCAGGAAGCAGTACCCTCCATGCTCTCTGCTTCAGTTCCTGCCTCCACGTTCCTGCTGTAAGTCCCTGTCCTGACTGCCCTCAGCAACAGACGATGCAGAAGAATAAGCCAAAGAAATTGTTTCCTTCCCCGAGGTGCTTTTGGTCAGTGTTTTATTACAGCAATAGAAAGCAGTCTTAGGACAGGTGAAGCCAGGAGCATGCCTGGGGCTGGCTGGCTACTTGATGGGCTCCAGGCCAGTGAGAGACCCTGTCACCAAAACAAACAGACAAACAAGCAAGGTAGACAGCTTCTGAAGAAAAAACGTGGACGGTTTTCCTCGGGCTTGTTTGTTCTCTCTCTCTCTCTCTCCCCCCCCCCCCCCCCCCGTCTGTCTGTCTCTCTCTCTCCCCCTGTCTGTCTGTCTCTCTCTCCTTCCCTCCATCCTCACACATACTTGACTGTGGACCTTTCGTCACCTCGCTGTTGAAAATGGAATGACCTTTCTTGGAATTAGAACTGCAAGGGACATAGTTTGAGCAAACAGACCCAATCCTGTTGGGCTAGTTAAATTTTTGTGGACTTGATACAAACTAGGGTAACGTGGGAAGAGGGAAATACAACGGAGAAAATGCCTCCACTAGATTGGCCTATGGGCAAGTCTGTCAGGCATTGTCTTGATTGACAGTTGATGTGTGTGTGTGTGGGGTCCATCCCACTGTGGGTACTATCACCCTTGGGCAAGCGGTCCTGGGTTGCATAAAAAAGAAGCAAGCTGAGCAAACCAGGCCGAGGAAGCCAGTGAGCAGAGTTCCTTCATGGTCTCTCCTGCCTCGGGTTCTTGCCTTGAGTCCCTGCCATGACTTCCCTTCTTGCTGGACTATAACCTCTCAGGTGAAATAAACCCTCTCCTCCCCAAGCTGCCTTTGGTCATGGTGTTTAGCACAGCATTTAAAAGCAAACTAAAACAACTCTCCTGGTCTGTTTTATGCTTTCCTGCAGTGGGCGTGCCCTGGGCTTAAGAAAGGCTCTTCCTGGGTGGAAGTTGCAGGGCCCAGCCAGAGCCCAGGTAAAATGCTATTTCCCCAAACCTCTTAAGTACAAATCCTGATCCCAGGGACTACAGGATCAGCCGGAAAATGAGCCTCACCATACGTACAGCACATCTTGCTGAGAGGGTGTGTGTGTGTGTGGTTTATTGTTTTATTGCTTCATGTCACAGTTAATGACTAACTGGAGCCTCTGGTTTCTCACTTGGAAAAAAGAACTAAAGTACCCCACTGGGCTGAGTGACAAAGGCCTGCATTCCCAGCTACTTTGGAGGCTGAGGCAGGACGATGAATAGCTCTTGGAATCAGAGCTGCAAGGGACATATTAACAAACAGACCCCTAGCCTACATTTTGTTTAATGCTTTCTCAGTATGAACGAGCACTAAGCTTAAGAATGAGGCCTTGCCTGGCCGTGGTGGCACACGCCTTTAATCCCAGCACTCGGGAGGCAGAGGCAGGCGGATCTCTGTGAGTTCGAGGCCAGCCTGGTCTCCAAAGTGAGTTCCAGGAAAGGCGCAAAGCTACACAGAGAAACAGTGTCTTGAAAGAAGGAGGAGGAGGAGGAGGAGGAGAATGAGGGCCTCGCAGAGAGCAGGAGACACGGTCCTAGCCCAGGGAGCCCGCACACTGTGTTTTTGGGCTCCAGTGGGAGACCAACACTGACGAACAGCCTCCACACACTGGCACGGCAGCCGCTGAGCCAACACCAGACCTTTGGACGGCTGCCGGTAGCGGTGTGGCTGCTGGAGACCACGCTTTCTCGAGTGATTGACAGTGCTTTTGTGTCGAAGGACTGAGTGAAACTAGACCTGAGGCAGCCGAAGTCGACCCGCATTTTTCAGGTTTACAGGACGCAGACATGGACGGGAGCTGCACCGCTGTCTAGATAGAGAGTTTGGAGGAAGCCCGTGACGTTCCCAGTGTCACAACAGTGACACAGACAGGGGAGAGAACTGAAGTTGTGCGTCTGTGGACCCGATGAGCAGGAATTCTGGAGCTGGGGTGGGAGGGGAATGAAGGCCGGCCTTAGTCAAGGCCCGAGGCTTATCTTGTGCAGAATTCACAAGGCCCAGCCAGAGCAAGGTTCAAGGTCAACCTGGGCAACTTTGTGAAACCCTGTCTCAAAGTAAAAAGACCAGAGATGGTTCAGTGGTAATGGGGCTTGTCACCAAACCCAGCAGCCTGGGACCCACAGGATAGAAGGAAAGGAGCCAACCCCTTCAAGCTGTCCTCTGACCTCTGCATGTGTCTCCCAGCCCCCCTCAGACAATAAATACATGTAGTAAAAATAAAATAAAAAAAATAGGGCTGGGGATGTAGCTCAGTGGCAGAGCACTTGCCTGGCACATAGAAGGCCCTGGGTTCAAGTCCAGTACCACAAAAGCAAACCCAAACCAGCAAATGAATTGATGGATGAAACAGCCCAGAGCTCAGTCTAGGGCTACAGGGTGACAGGTTTTGCTTGTCTCCTTCCAATCAACTGAGAGGATCATGGAATGTGTAAGGGCTGGGCAGACAGACATTGCCTAAGCGGCTGAGTGACCAGTGGGTGGCACTGACCCAGGGAAGTATCTTGGAGGAGATGATGTGACAGCTCATAATGCAATGATTGGGTTATGTAGTAAAACAGAAGAGTGGGTCAGGACAGAAGTTCAGCGGAGAGGAGGGGAGGGGAGGGGAGAGGAGAGGGGAGGGGGGAGGGGGGAGGGGAGGGAGGGAGGAGGGGAGAGGAAAAGAGGGGAGGGGAGGGGGAAGGAGAGGAGAGGGGGAGGGGAGGGGGAGGGAGGGGGAGGAGGGGAGGGGAGGGGAAGGAGGGGGAGGGGAGGGAGGAGGAATTGTGGATTGGGGCTTGATGTAATTCAGTGACATTGATGTAACATCAGGTAACGCAGCCCTGACACTCCCAACACTTGGTTGGACAGTTTGTCCTGTGCATTGAGGGACATTTAGCAACATCCCTGGCCTCTACTTACTAGATGCCAATAGCGTCCTCCTGGGTCCCCAGTGATGACAACCAAAAATATCCCTGGGTGGGGGCAAAATCTCCTCCTCTGGTACAATTGAGCCCATTCATTTTCAAAATGGAAAATGAAAAAGTTTTAACTTAAAAAAATGAAAACAGAAACACACACACACACACACACACACACACACACACACACACGGACAAATTAAAGATGGAAAATAGGACCACAGTCCCCCAGCTTGCAGGCCCCTCTGCTCCTTAGGCCTGGCGGCGGCGTCATTCAGACTTCCTGGCGCATCTCCACAGGCATGGCCCGCGTCTGCATGTCATCCTGGGGTGCAGGCCTAGGTTTCCAATCCCCCGCAGTCCCATTGAGCGCGCCTGGGTTTTCCTCACCTCATTCTCAAGCCTCAGCGAAGGCCAGGCCAGCTCCCCAGAGAAGGAGGGACGTTTCCTGGTTGCGCATTCCAACGGCATTATTGCAACCTGAGCCCTTTGTATTTTTTGACATCCTGTTTCTGATTTCCCCACTGGGCTTCTAGTACTGAATAAAGCATCTTTGAAAGCCCAGCGCGTTCCAGAGAAAAATCAGGGGGCTCCTTGAAGATGAGAGCGCGGCAAGGATGTGCTAGCAGCTGGGGAGCTACAAGCAGTCACAAGATGTAGCTCTTGTCTTCTGGACTGTCTCTGCCGGTCACTTCAACTGAGACTCAGTTTCCTCAAGTTAAAAGAAGACTGACAGGACAGCACATGGCTTGCCATGTATATACCACGCTGAGCCTGGTTTCCTAATGCATCCTGCCCTGAATGGCTCAGACTTATAGGGAAGGTTCTGTTGTATGTTGTATATTCAAAGGCTTTGTAAACTGTCAAGTGCATTTTTAGAAGTCCAAAATCTGTTTCAAATTATTACCTACCTCAGATGTTGAGACTTCCACCCAGTGTGCCTCCAGAAATTGAAAGACCAGGGTGGTTAAGAGTCCGAGCTGCAGGAGCAGTTAGATCCCAGGAATCAGACCCCAGATCGGCACTGGAGCTGGGCGACTGTCACCTCCCTAACTTCTGTTTTCTCATGTGTAAACGAGAATTTAATATGCTGGTGATTTAAAGCACTTAGCACAGGGGGAGCCATTAGAAAGACTCGTTCTATTAGGAGCTGGTGTTGGGGATGTGACGAGCCTGTGCCAGATGGGTTTTCTACCAGGAAAGCAGAGAAAGGGCTGGGGGCATTGGAGGAGAGGGCTGGAGTGCTGAACCTGTGGCATGGGTTGGGGAAAGCACATTCCTAGTGAGGATTGAGGAGTATGCAACTTTGGAAGATCATGAATGGACCTTGAATATCTGCTGCCAAGCATAATAGAGCTCAAGAACATTCTAGAAATGTATGTCTGTCTCTGCCACCAGTACAAACTCACTGCCCATGGTTCTCTGTTTTCTGTGTCCCATGTCAGTAATGCTCAGCCTGGTTTAGGGGACTCTGGGGTCTGGTTTAGACCTACTCCAGCTCATGTAGACTGGGATTCTATTAAGGACTCTCATGCTCTTACATTTTGTTTCCTGAAGAGTTGCCTACCCACAGGAAGAAGAGGAACAATGGAAGCAAACTGTAGTGCGTTCCTGAGAAGGGTCCTCCGACTTCCAGTAGGATGCAGGTGAGGATACCCACAAGTTCCACTTCTCCAGACCCTGTGTTTCTGGGTGGTGGTGTTTTCTTTTTCTTGTGAATTCAACCCAGGGCTTCCTGTTATACTAAATGCACAATCTATAACTGTATCACAACTACCCTAGCCATGGCACATCTTTTCTGCATCTTCTCCCGGCCCGTGTTATTGACACAGCTCTTGGCTGGGTTTCTGAACCTTGGTATGTCTTCTGGATTTCCCCTTTGGAGCTCTCTGGCCTAAGACTCCTCTTTGAGATCTTAGCCTGGGGCTTCCCGTAGGCAGCCCCTGAGTGGAGACAGTGTACAAACTGTGTTTGAACAGAAAGAAGCTCAAGGGAGCGGAAATACGTGTAACAGAAATGGGGGGGGGGGAGGCAGTTTCGGGCTCTGTCAAGACAGCCTACGGAAGGTGAATTCTGGGAAAAGGCAAGCAATGACCTCAGAGTTGTCCCAACAGAGGATGCATGGCTGGGCACTGGTCCATTTATCCATATGGGTAGAGGGCTGTCATGTAGAGTTTTAAATCTGTCTTGTCCCACTCTGGGGCCAGGATATACATCCAGACACAGAGTCATACCATTGGCCCCTTCCCAGCAAAATTCCTGCAGTCTCTGCCCTGGATAGAGCCCAGCCACAGCCCCATGGGAACAGAAGAAGGGCGCTCGGCAGCCGGGTTCTACCCCAGCTTTGTGGAGAAGAAGCCCTGTAGAAACTATTGAAATTGGAACACAACAAATGATGTGGAATCCACTAAGGAAACTGGAAAACACCAGTCACCGCTCTGTTTGTTCTGCGCCTCTCTAACCACGGCACATTTTTCATCAGGAGAGAAAATTAAAACAAATAAAACCATGAGCACTTTCTCCCTGGAGAGGCCCAGAGCTCATTTCTCTGTTCCCAGGCAGCGCTTCAGTTGCTAATATTGAAATTTAAAATAAATTTTTAAAAAAAGCTTTATTTTTTTTCCAGTCTTGAAGATCTCTATCCCTGAACCACTGCGCTTATAGGCTGGGGTGGGAAGGGAGCTGGACCTGGTCCTACGGAGTTCTGGAGAATGTCCCTCTGCTGATGGAAAGCCATTCCCTGTGTCTGGGTTCTCTCCCACCTTGCCACCGGTATAACCTGGGCAAGTACGAAATTCCCCTAGACCTCGCTTCGCTCTGCTGACACTGTTGGTAATTGCTGAATGCAGCTCTTGGCGCTATTGAAGGATTAAATGAGATGGTACAGACCCACACTGTGCACAATGCACACACAGGGAAAACAACGCATGTTAGCTCTGAACTCCCACCTTAGAGGTGGAGGAGTGGACCTCAGCATCCCCCCTCCTTGGAATTAATCTCTTCTGTTCACATTCCTTTTAACACTGACTCCCAAATCTGGGATTCATTTGGTGATAAATGTATACGTTGTACAGTTCTGTCTCAATGTTTGTCCCTCTCTTGGTTCCTGGGAGAAGACTCCATGCAAGGGAGGGTAACCCCCTGGAGTTGCTACAGGACACACCCAGACACCAAGTTCTCAGCACCACCAAGGAGATTTATTACCCCAGAGGGGCAAGTTGCACATGCAAGGGGTGGGCGTGGGGGGGGGGACGACTGCCTCTGGATTGGGCAAAGGCAGACAGCAAGCAGCAGGTATTTTTAGGGTGAGTTGGTAAGTCTTGATTGGACATGTTAGCCACATAATGAATTTTGGTTGTTCGGCCTTGGTGTTTTGTCTCAGGAATGAGTTAGTGGCTAAATAAGGGAATGGACCTTAGGGGCTGGCTGTAGGGATGTAATCTAACGGTTTTTATCAAGACAGAGGGAAGGGGAAAGGGCAAAACCTGTTGGTACTGTTTATCATGCTGGGGCTTTTCAGACAGCCCTTCACGCCAGGCTTGGTGTGATGTGATGTGTGTGTGTGTGTGTGTGTGTGTGTGTGTGTGTGTGTGTGTGTGTTCACTCCAGGCTTGGTGTGATAGCAGAGACCTGGGAGACTGAAGAGGAAGGTGTGTGTGTGTGTGTGTGTGTGTGTGTGTGTGTGTGTGTGTGTGTTGTATGTGCAGGGCAGGTTTGCCGATATGGAAGTCAAAAGTTTTGTAGCTCTAGGCCTGTGACTCCTACCCAATGCCACTGACTCTCCCCATGTCAATTAAGCCTTTAAGCAAATAAAACTCCATTGGCCAGCTCCCACCCTGCAGCCTGTTGGAGTTGCCAAAGAGGAGCCTGGTGATGGATTTTGTTTGTTCATTTGGGTTTGGGGGAGATAAGGTCTTAACGTGTAGCCCAGGTTGGCTTAAACTCTCTATGCAGCCCAGGCTGGCCTCAGACTCAAGGTCTTCCTTCCTCAGTTTCCCAAGTGCTAGGATCACAGGTGTCTGCCGCACACCAAGCCTGCGGTCTTTTCCCAGGAGTCAAGAGAGGGACAGACAGTCAGTCAAACAGAACTGCACACTGTCTATATTTATCAGCGAATGAATCCTGGATTTGGGAGTCAGTGTTTCAAGGAGTGTGAACAGAAGAGATAAATTCCAACTAAGAGGTCCCTCTTTACACCCCATATGTGCCCCTGGATGTTGCACTCTGAGGGGCCCTGAGAGATGGAGACACTTTTTTAAGATACACAGATCCAGGGAGACGGCTTAGTGGATAAAGTGGGTCAAGTGCTTGACAATTAAGCCCAAGGACCTGAGTTCAGATTCCCCCAAAGCCAAGTAGAGCCTGTATGGTTAGTACCAAGTGTCTGACTCCAGCACCCCAGTGGTAAGATGGGAAAGATGGGGTACAGGACAGAAGAATGCCCAGACGCTTGAAGACCGGCCAGGTTGGCACACAGCAGCAGCGAACAGCAAAGAGGCTCTCAAACAAGATGCAAGGACCGACCGTCGAGGAGGTTCTTTCCCTAGACACGCACATGCACGAGAACTATGACTCATTTTTAAAAAGCCCCTGCTCTCCAAGGCTGCTACACTCAGATGGAATGTGGGCTGACAAGAGTGGGCAGGTGAGGGCCAGGAGATCACTTAAGTCCCCAAAGCACTCACATCAAGGGGCTGAGGAAATACTAAGGAAACCACACTAATTAGAATATTAAGCCATAGGCTGTGCAGAGTGGATCGGGCCATTTGCCTGTGCATAATCATATTT
The DNA here is from genome assembly GCF_004664715.2 of Peromyscus leucopus. Classification (NCBI taxonomy): domain Eukaryota; kingdom Metazoa; phylum Chordata; class Mammalia; order Rodentia; family Cricetidae; genus Peromyscus; species Peromyscus leucopus. The sequence continues at coordinate 116,150,760 of NC_051065.1, forward strand.
TAGCTGCAGGTAATGAGAAGCTCTTGGGAATTTTAAGCCCCAGATGGAGGGGGTGAGGATGCTCTGCTCTCCGAAGACAATCCTGATATCACAAAGCTTATGAATGCCAGTTTCTCCTTGCCCTCCCAGGGTCAGCCTACATGTGGGGTCCTGCTGAGGTCGCCCTGTCAATTTAAAAGCTGTCACCCAGGATCAGGAAGGTAGGAGGCCTCTGTTCTTCCATAATTCAGTTTGTTTGGGCCAAGACATTAGAAAACAGAAGTTAGCCATGGTCTCTGTTTAAATATAGCTCACACGGGAAACTGAGGAATCAGCTTTCTGTGATGATGAATAGTCAAGGGGTCAGACAAGAGCAAACAGGGACTGTGGAGCATGTAACTGAAGGCAAACTCTCTCTGGGAGTCCCGACTGCCAGTCCCTTGATGGACACACCCCTCTGCAGGCACTGCAGCCATGAGCTATCTGGGAGATGGAGAGTAGGAGCTTGCCTGGCTTGGTGACTGCTTGGTGGTGCATTTTGGGGTGTCTTAGTTAGGGTTTCTATTGCTGTGGAGAGACGCCATGACCACGGCAGCTCTTATAAAGAAACCTGTGAGGTGACAGCTTCCCGTTTCAGAGGTTCAGTCCATTATCATCATGGTGGGACACGGCAGCATGCAGGCAGACATGGTGATGGAGAGGCGGATGAGAGTACTACATCTTGCGAGCAACAGGGAGTGGTCTGAGTGTCACACTGACCAAATCTTGAGCATATATGAGACCCCAAAGCCTGCCTCCATGGTGACACACTTCCTCCAACAGGGCCACACCTTTTAATAGTGCCACTCCCTTTGGGGGCCATTTTCTCTCAAACCACCACAGGGATATATTCCTACTGCTCTGGGGCTGAGTTCGATGTAGATTTGTTAAATGAAGAAGAGACCCAACAACAGGCCTTACCCTGCAGTTCATGCATCAGGAACACGACTTGATGGATTTACCTCTTTTGTTAACTGTTGACGTAGGAAGAGCATGACACCTGGGCTCTCAGGACTCTTGGCTCATGGTTGCTCAATCAGGTGTGCTTGTGTACACTGGGATTATGTATGAGCATCTGCCAACTAGGAACCAGAACCAAATCTGAGAACTGCAAGATCCTAAGTCTTACCAACAACCAAAATGGTCCGGAGGCTGAGTCTCACTCGGAGCCACCTCACCTTTGGCCTTGCAAGTTGCAAAGAAGAGTCCTGATGAACACATTGAACTTCTGGTCCACAGAGCAGTGAGCTGTTAGCTAGATGTTGTTTGTGGTCCTTGGTGACACAGAGATAGAAAACAAATTCAAGTGTGACCATAAAAAATAATCTAGAAATTTCTCAGGGCGGCTTTGGGACATGGAGTTCAAGCTGTTCTTCCTAGCCTCAAATCCCAACTCTGCCACTTCGGTGGCTAAGAGAGTTGGGGCTGAGTCTCCACGCTGGGAAGTCATGGCTGCAGGAGCTTGAGGCAGCTGGTCACGTGGCATCCTCTGTGGGGAAGTCATGGCTGCAGGAGCTTGAGGCAGCTGGTCACATGGCATCCTCTGTGGGGAAGTCATGGCTGCAGGAGCTTGAGGCAGCTGGTCACATGGCATCCTCTGTGGGGAAGTCATGGCTGCAGGAGCTTGAGGCAGCTGGTCACATGGCATCCTCTGTGGGGAAGTCATGGCTGCAGGAGCTTGAGGCAGCTGGTCACATGGCATCCACAGCAGCAGGAGTGTCGCAGGGTTTTTCTTTTGGGCTGCCAACTAGCTCCCACGTCATGACATGGAGACTTCTTATTAGTTGAGAGTTCTTTGTCTAGTTTAGCCTTGTTTCTAACTAGCTTTTTAAATTTAACCTGTTTCTCTTTACCTACCTTTTGCCTTGGGCCTTTTTACTTTTCTTTCTGTGTGTCTTACTTCCCTGCGTCCTCCAGTCTCTGGCTGGCTGGCAGCTGCATGGTTTCTGACCCCAGGCATCTCCTTTTCTTTCTCCCTCATTCTCTTCTTCAAGCTTCCTTCTCTCCTATTTATTCTCTGTGTAGCCCTGTTTTAAATCCTGTTGACTTGATAATCAAGATGAATTAATGGTCTCAGTCCTTGTATCCCAAGTTCCACTCTTCCGTGGATTTAGCTACTTGTGGCCACTTGAAATATTAAATGGGAGATTACAGAAATAAATAATGCTTAAGTTTTGAATTGTGTTCTCCTCTGAATTGTCACCCATCCTGCTCTGTCCTGACTAACAGGAGACATACCTGTGCCCCATATATGGTAGTGTATAGTCCAGTGCAGTATAGTACAATATAGTACAATATAATGTAGTATAGTATAGCACAGTATAATGCAGTATACTATGGTACAGTATAGCACAGTACAGTATAGTGTAGTACAGTATGGTACAGTATAGTATAGTACAGTATGGTAGAGTATAGTGCAGTGTGGTACAGTATAGTATGTTATGGCACAGTATAGTATAGTACAGCATGGCATAGTATAGTGTAGTACAGTATGGTAGAGTATAGTGCAGTATGATACAGTATACTATAGTACAGTACAGCATGGTACAGTATAATATGGTACAGTATAGTACAGTGCAGTATAGTATAGTACAGTATAACATAGTACAGTGTCATATAGTATAGTACAGTGTAGTATAATACAGCATAGTTTACTATAGTATAGTAAAGTATAGTATAGTACAGTACACTACAGTATAGTACAGTGTAATACAATATAGTATAGTATAGTATGATATAGTATAGTATAGCACATTACAGTACAATATAGTATAGTACACTACAGTACAGCATAGTAATGAAGTATAGTACAGTACAGTGCAGGATAGTACAGCACAGTGCAGGATAGTACAGTACAGTGCAGGATAGTACAGTGCAGGATAGTACAGTACAGTGCAGGATAGTACAGCACAGTGCAGGATAGTACAGCACAGTGCAGGATAGTACAGCACAGTGCAGGATAGTACAGCACAGTGCAGGATAGTACAGCACAGTGCAGGATAGTACAGCACAGTGCAGGATAGTACAGCACAGTGCAGGATAGTACAGCACAGTGCAGGATAGTACAGCACAGTGCAGGATAGTACAGCACAGTGCAGGATAGTACAGCACAGTGCAGGATAGTATAGTACAGTGCAGGATAGTACAGCACAGTGCAGGATAGTACAGCACAGTGCAGGATAGTACAGCACAGGATAGTACACTACAGTACAGTACAGCATAGTACAGTATAATATAATATAGTAAATAAGTATAGAACAGTACAGCACAATATATTCTAATACAGTACAGTGCAATATAGTACACTATAGCACAGTGCAGTGCAGTACTACAGTCAACTGCAAGCATTCACACACCTTTGTGTACCACAAAACACAGTAATAGCCATGAGAGCAAGAGCAGTGGGAAGTACTACCTTAGAGTAGGAAGTGTGAAAGTTCAATAAGGTATTTTGAGACGTGAGGGGGCATCACACAGCTTTCATTATGTGCATCATTATAACTGCTCAATTTCAGTATTGTTAATCTCTTCCTGTGTCTTATTTATACACTGAACTTCATCATAGTTTGGTTTGCAGATGGAAAGAATGTAATGCAAACTGGCTTCAGTCCTACCTGTGGTTTCAGACATTCCTTGCGGGGGCATAGAGCATACGCCCCTGTGGACAAAGGGGACTCCTGAGGTAGGTCCTCACAAGGTCATGGTAAGAGACACAGAGGGGAAAACACACCTGTGCCTGGCACGTGATACCTCCTTAGAAAGCCCACCATCGCTACTCCTTAAAACAAACAGTCCTAGACTGTCCCCCAAAGCCGAGGGCTGAGAAACACGGGTCCCCAGCCCCACACAGCCCCCACGAGCAGAAGCTGCCACTCTGCTGTGCCTTCCTCTGCTGTACAGCCCTGCTGCCCCCCCCCCCCCCCCCGTGCCTCTCCACGCCGCTCAAGGGCCCTTGGGCTCCCTGCTCTCACCCTGGAGAGTGAGGCAAGCCCACTCGTGGTACAAACGTACGCAGGCAAGCCGACGCCACTCGTGAGAAGACTGTGCGTGTCTCCTCCTGAGCCCTTTTCTATTTCTCTTTGGAGAATTCACAGGGCTGCCTCGAAAGGAAATGTCCAAAGACGTGCAGATCTGAAGACCCTGCTAGGCGAAGGATAAGTGGCCCAGAAGAGCTCTTGAGCTCCTGATCCTCTTGGGGCTGCTGCTGCTCCCCCACTTCAGAACACAGCAGACTGTGAAGGAGGACGTCTGTCCCTCGGTGACCCCAGTGTCCAAGCCCACTAGATTCTCAGTGCTGTAAGAGCCAGCCGCTCAAGGGTCCTCTTCGTCTTCTTCTTCTGTGCTCCCAAGTGAGCTCTGGGCCCTGGATCTCTGCCAAGGAGGGAAAAGGGCCACTTCAAGCCCGAAGCCATCTCCCTGCTGGCGTCCCTGGGGAAAGGGCCCTGTGGGAGAGGCAGGGTGGCCGAGGTGCCCTGTAGTCAGGGGCTGATGGCCGGGGAAGGGGACCCTGTGTGCTCCTTTCCACCATCTAGCAGAAATCTTAGATGGTCTTATTAATAAAATCACACCTGAGCCAGGTATTGGGGTGAACTGGAAGATCAGAGAACCAGAACAAGCCACAGCTACCTCACCTCGCTGGATCCTCAGCTGGTCTTGTTTCCTCAGACTGGAGGCCTCTGAGTCCTCATCCAGAATGGCTCTCAGCTGAACTGTGCTGCTCAAAACCTAAAAGCTTAACCAGCCAAATGCTTCTAGTTTCTGGTCCTCACGCCTTATATACCTTTCTGCTTTCTACCATCACTTCTTGGGATTAAAGGCTCGCTTTCTGGGATTAAAGGCGTGAGTCCACCATGCTTGACTGTTTCCTTGAACACATGGATTTCTGCCTAGCTCTGCCTCCCAAGTGCTGGGATTAAAGGCGTGTGCTACCACTGCCTATCCTCTATGTTCAATATTGTGGTTGTTCTGTCTCTGACCCCAGATAAGTTTATTAGGGTGCACAATATTTTGGGGAACACAATTCCACCACACCACCACATCTCTGAGGGACATTCTCAGAGGTTGGTGGGTAGGGTGGGAATTTAGGAGAAAAGTCTTCCCCAGCCACACCCACCTCCTTCAGACTGACTCAGAATGATTGCTGGCAACAAACACTTCAACATCTGGGGTTCAGCCCCAAACTTGTTCCTAGAACACGGGCTTGGTTGGAATGGTTTGAATTATTGATGGTATGGCTGTCCTTCCCTGCTTGTCCTGTTCCAGGTCCCTCCTTCCTCTCTTTTCTTCCTTCCTTCTTCCCTCTCTGCCTCCTCCTTTTCCTCTCTTATCTCTCCCCTGTTCTTCCCTCCTTCCTTTATTTCTTCTACTCTCCCAGCTCTCCTTCCTTCCTTCTTTCTTTTCTCTACTCTTCTCTCCCTCCTCCCTCCTCCCCTCCCTCCTCCTCTCCCTCCCTTCTGTCCCTTTCTTCTCTCTCTTCTTTCGCTTCCATCCTCCCCACACACACATCGATTTTTTCCTCATTCTCTTCCTCCCTCCTCTCCTCCCCATCACCACCCCCGCCTCCCTTCTTACAGTCCCTCCTTCTATCCTCCCTCTCTGCTCCCTCTTCCTTCCCTTCCTTTCCTAAGTGAGCTTTGGGCCTCTATCATTGATGTTGCCTGTAGTCTTTGACCTTGCTGCAGACTGGTGGAGTGGAGTCTGAAGCTGAGCGACACCGGAGGGGACAGAGACTCACAGGAAAGCTAGAGAGGCAGTCCCCAGCCCAGGCTTCTTTCTCACCAGCCAGACAGCCAGAGAGAGTCTGCCACCGCTTTGGGGGAAGCAGTCACTGTGGAATGAGGAAACGGTGCAAAGGAGGTGTAAAATTTACAGTTTGATTTTAAGGCGAGCTAGATGTGTGCATACATGAAGAATAAACACACTTTCCCTAGTCCCAGAGACACAGAAAGACTCCACCCTTGGGAAGAGAGGGAAACACAGGACCACGGGGATGGATCCAAGTGAGACAGGGGGCTCCAGGTCTCTGGGAAGGTTGCCATCCATCCTGTGCCAGGGAGCCACATGGCAGCCAGGCTGTGCCCAGGCGTCTTTCTCGTGGCCATCTGCTGGGAGACACTCACGGCCGTGCTGCCAGCCAATCACACAGAAGGATGTGGCTGTCCCGTGCCAGTGTTTGCCTCAGCCTGTGACTGACTTCCTGGGGCCCCTGAGCCACAGGCTCCCCCAGTTGAATATGGAGTTGCGGACTATATATAGGAAGTGCCACGATCCCTGGGCCCACGGGACACGGTGAGGCAAGCAACGTGTGCTTCTGCTTTGATTTCCTCTGTGTAAGGCCCACCATGAGAAACCAGGGCTCAGCTTCCGGCTCCAGCCCCCATGGGAAGAAACAACCACGAAGTGACTTATAGCATAATGGATGGTCAGAACTGGCAGTAATTGCAGAAGTTGTTTTTAAAAAAAGTCTTTTCCTTCCGTCTTTCCTCCCCAACCTTCCTTCATTTGTTCATTCATTTGTCCCGTCTTCCTTCCTTCTCTCTCTTCCTCCCCTCCCTCCCATTGACCGGGACACACAGTACAAAGCCTCCTCCTACAAGAGCAGGGTTACTCAGGCACTGTAGGAGATGCATGCCGATCACGTCAGACAAATCCTGACTTGTGTAGCTCACTCTCTGTTAAAGAGACTGTCTACGCAGGAGTGAAACAGACAGAGAGGCCCCACCCCTCCCGAGGGCTCGTGGGCAGTGATTGACGGCTGCGGAGGAGACATTTTCTTCGGTGGTATAGCCGCCAGGAAGTTGCCCACGCGCTTCTCAAGAACTCTAATAATTAAACTCGTTGGTTCAGAAGAAAAGGAGTGATGGACACAGAAGCGGAAGGGGGGCTGGTTAGGAAGAGTGAAGGTCAGGGGGAGGGGGCGGGGTCAAGAGAAGGTAGTGGAGGATGAGCAGGATTAAAACAAAAATGTATTCTATACATGTATGTAAATGTCCTAACAAGGGCCAGGAAGATGGCTCCGCTGCTAAAAGGGCTGAGCCCAAAGCCTCCTGATGCAAGTTCAATCCCTAGAACCCACATCAAAAAAAAAAAAAAAAAAAAAAAAAAAGGTGGGGGGCTGATAGAGTAGCCGTGCTGTGTATCCTAGGAGATGGGGACAGGTGGGGACAGGAGAGTCACCCAGAAAGTGTGGGCCAGCTAGGCTGGAGTACACAGCCCAGCAGCAGAAATAAGAGAGACCTGGCTTCAATGAGGTAGAAAGGGAGACAGACTCTCTCTCTCTCTCTCTCTCTCTCTCTCTCTCTCTCTCTCTCTCTCTCTCTCACACACACACACACACACACACACACACTAAATAGAAATATCATAACAAAACTTATTATTTATAGTGACTATATGCTGTACTGGCTAGCTTAAGTCAACTCGACACAGGCTAGGGTCATCAGCGGGGAGGGACCCTTAATTGAGAAATGTCTCCATAAGGTTGGGCTGTGGACACTTTCTTAACTAGACATTCGGGGTGGGGGAGCCTAGCCTCTTGTGGGTGGGCCCACCCCTGGGCTGATGGTCCTGGGTTCTATATATAAGGAAGCAGGCTGAGCAAGCCGTGGAGAGTAAGCCAGTAAGCAGCACCCTTCCATGTCCTTTGCATCCTAGGTCGCTAGGTCCCTGCCCTGTTCGAGTTCCTGCCCTCACTGCTTTGGATGATGAACTGTTGTTTAGAACTGTGAGTGAAATTAACCCCCTTCCCCCCCCCACCAAGTTGCTTTTGGTCATGGAGTTTCATCACAGCAGTGATAACCCTAACCAGGACACATGCTAATAAAGAACTTTCATTTAAAAAATGAAAACCAAGTGTGAGGAGTGTTTGGCTTGGACAGAGGCCTCTCACACACACACACCTCCATTCCACCACCAAGCAGCTCCTATGCCCAGTGGTCTAAGTATTTATGGAGGGGAGTCTGCAGTAAGTAATATGCACTGCATGCTGCATTCTTGCTTCTGCAGCTCTTTCCCTGCCAAGAGGCACCAAGAGAATGGAGGGGTCACAGCTGTCCAGCAGCACCAGCTCGCAGAGGTGCTGAATAGGGCTCTATGTGGAAAGCCAGGCAGGGCTGGAGCCATGGCAGGCAGGCTCTCTGCTCTCTGGCAGCAGTGCCCAGCAGAGGCTGCCAGCTGGCTCTGCTAATCACCTGTCGCCAAGGATGGGGCGGGAAGCAGAGAAAGAACTGAAGAGGCCCAGACAGAAGACGCTGGACCACAGCGGGCTGGCATCTCAGGGACGCGGGCTGCCCAGCTGGCCCGCTGGTAAAAGCTCTGCTCTTGCAAGGAATCATTTGCCAGGTTCCCGCCTTCTTCCTCCCAAAGGCTCCCTGGGCCTGCTTGTTCCTGCTCAGAGCAATGAACTTCTCCAGGCTCCTGTTTTCCCCAGGGCTCCACAGGAATTGCTGAGGGTGGGCTCTGGGCAGATGCCAAGAGAGGGGAAGCCAGAGGCTCTTTCTAGGCCAATGCTTAGCCAACAGCAGCTCCATGTAAGTCGCAATGCAACCAATTTTTTAATTTTTCATTTTAAAGAGAAAACAGTAAGATTTAATTCTGGTGACATGTTTCACTGAGCCTGTACTGTACTACATCTAAGCAGAGAGTATTGTGATGCTTTGTGTTATTTCTTTGTATCTTCCTCTCAGACTCTAGAAGGTGTGTCCAACCTCTCGACACTGAGAAACTACATCATCATCTATAATGTTCAAGCTGCAGACTTGTGTAACCCAGCTACACACACAAAAGGGGGAAAAAATTAAATCTCATAATGCTTTAAGTAAGTTTACCGTTTTGTCTTGGGCCACATTCCTAGCTGTTGTTGACCTCATTTGGTCCACAGGCCACAGTTTGTACACACCTACTACTGTGTGTTTGATGCCCAAAGCCCACCGCTCTTCAGACTGGTTACATCACCTCAAACATGCCTCTCCTGCTGAGGGAGGCTCCTGACAAGGCCCCCAATTTGTCTCTTCTCAGCCTCAAAATCTCTGTGCGTCTTAAGCGTCCGCACTTGGCTGTGCCTGGTGCCTTCCCAGCCTCTGGTTTCTGCATGTGAGCAGGCTAGGGGAGGGGGATACCGCTGAGACCGAGTTAGCATCCCTGGGCCTGCCCAGCAGCTGGCGCAGAATCACTTACTCCAAGCTCACAGCTTGGCATTCTGATTTGTGCCTTGCCTCAGACTCCCAGGAGGTGGGGGGGGGGTGCGGGGGGTGGGGGTGTGGCGGTGGGAGGGGGGGAACTCAGATAATGTGAGCCACTCTTCAAGCTGGGTCAGCTCACAATGCATCTCCCTTGGAGAGGTTCTAGGTACACAGAGAAGAAGGTCTGGGAGCTGCATCAAGCCATTCCACCACGAAGCTCCAGCTGAGCAGAGGGCTGGGCCCTTGCTGTCTCTCTGTGTCTTTAAATGCACCCAGGCGGTCTTGGACAGGGCATCTAATGCACATGCTTTTTGCATAGTCAACCCCTCATATCCACAGGGAGTGGATTCCAACCTTCCCTTACAGATGTTCCAGCCCCTCATATAAGACAGCGTGGCATCTGCCCAGAGCCTATGCACATCTGCCTGTGTACTTAGACTCATCACTACTGATCACACCTAATGGGATGTAAATGTCATGTTAATAGTTATTACACTATATTGCTCAGTGAGTAATGAAGAGAAAAGAAAAGATGCTCAGAAAAGACACAATCCTGCCTGGTGTGTGTGTGTGTGTGTGTGTGTGTGTGTGTGTAAGCCAGAGGTTAACCTCTGCTGTCAATCCTCCATCTCTTCCCACCTTGTATTTTGAGACCGAGTCTCTCACTGGCCTGGAGTTCACTGAATATGCTAGGCTAGCCAGCCAGCACACCCTGGGGACCCAGCTGTTTCTGCCTCCTTAGCACCAGAATGGCAAACATGAACCACCACGCTCAGTTCTTTCACCTGGATTCCGGGCCTGAATCCAGGTCCTCACACGGGCAAGGCAGTAAGGATGTTATCCGCTGAGCCCTTTCCCCACTCTGCCCTAAGGGAGGGAGGAGAGAGACTTGGTCTCCTGCTTCCATCTGCAATCAGTTCCCAGGGGCTGTTCACAAGGGCTCCCACCAGCAAAAGGAAACTCCCAGCCTGGAAACAGAGGGGCTGGCAGTGAGCAATCAGGTCAATAGGCACCCAGGGAGGGCCTGGTGCAGGCCCCTAGAACCTCTGCATCGTGGCCTGAACCAAGCTTAGAGAGTGGCTCACATTATCTGAGCCCCCCACCCCCAACACTCCCCCACCCCCACCCCCCACTCCTGGGAGTCTGAGGCAAGGCACAAATCAGAATGCCAAGCTGTGAGCTTGGAGTAAGTGATTCTGCGCCAGCTGCTGGGCAGGCCCAGGGATGCTAACTCGGTCTCAGCGGGATTCCTCCTGCCCTAGCCTGCTCACAGGCAGAAACCAGAGGTTGGAAAGGCACCAGGTGGAGCCAAGTGCAGTTTTAAATCTCCATGGTATAAAAGCCCCAGTAGTGTGATTGACTAGCATATGGTACTTACATAAAGGTCCGTGGCACCTGCATGAACACAGCTTTGGTACACAGGAGGATGGAAGGAATGTTGATGGATGGGAGGCCAGCAGATGGATGAATGGCCGGCCGTTTTTGCTTAGCCTTCTCAACCATGGTCTCTGACATCAGGACAGCAGTGTGGGTGGCTCATTTAAAAAGTAAGGTGGCATCGCGAGATAGGAAAGGATAGAGAAGAGAACAGAAATAAGAAAAAAATGCTTTCAAACCTCCACCCCTGTGACTGATGGGCACTTGGTCCTACTTAAGAAACGCTAGGAGTCTGTGTAGCAATGCACCCCTGAGCTGCTCTGTCCCAAGGGAGGGAAGGGGGATATTTACACACCCACTTCCATCAGCAATCACTTGAGGGCTGCTCACAAGGAAACCAGCCAAAGGCAACTCCCAGGCAAGGAGAAAGAGTTGCTGGTAGTGCGCAGCCGGGTCACTAGGCACCGAGGTGTAGCTACAAGAGCACAGTGGAACATGGCAGTGTCCGTGAATAGCATGATCCATGAACTTGGACCAAGCCAGGGGTAGACTGACAGTTCTGCCCCTGATTCAGGCAGCCCGTCAGCGCCACCCTGCTCACTTCAGGCCAAGTATCGCTCCTAACAAAATTGGAGTGAGCGGAGTTTCAGGCAGTTGTCCCAGGGAGTGACGTGTTCCAGACTGTGACCCACAGGTGCCTTTGGGTGGATTCCTGGAAATGTCTGACCCAAACTCACTCTCTGTTGGTGACTGTTGGCTGACTGCAGGCACAGCAGGAAAGCCAGGCTCTTGGAGGACATTAGAGTCCTGCTTTGTGCTTCTTGTGGTTTCCAGCTTGACAGGCTAAGCCTGACTGGCAGACAGGCTCCAGCTCCAGGGTTAAGATACTTCCTGGTATTCTGTGTTGAGAGCAGAGCTGGCTATGGGTCCATCTGTCACATGAGGAGGGCCCAACAGGCTCCTACTATCTATCTAGGTAGGTTTGTGTCCCCTTCTACCTATCTGTATCCACTTAAGTATATGTATGTTGTATGTATGTATGCATGTATGTATGTATGTATGTATCTATCTATCTATCTATCTATCCATCCATCCATCCCATTTTGAAAGGTACATCCTCATGGGGGCAAGATCAGCCTTTATAGTCCTCATGGGACATCTTTTTATTAAAATCAGTGTGTGTTGCCGGGTGTTGGTGGCACACGCCTTTAATCCCAGCACTTGGGAGGCAGAGCCAGGCGGATCTCTATGAGTTCGAGGCCAGCCTGGGCTACCAAGTGAGCTCCAGGAAAGGCGCAAAGCTACACAGAGAAACCCTGTCTCGAAAAAAAAAAAAAAATCAGTGTGTGTGTCTTTGTTTAGTCATATTTCTTTCTAGAATATCATTCATCTATGTCCATCTGTGGACATTTCTACCTCATTTACATTACATTTCTACCTCATTTTAATCTTTTTCAAGGCAGCATGCATTTCGGTAGTGGAAAGGGAGGGCTAAAGGAATGGAAAAGAGACAGGAAAGAAAGGAAAGGAGAGGAGAGATGAGGAAAGGAAGAAAGGAAGAAAGAGAGGGGAGGAAGGGAGGGAGGGAGGGAGGGAGGAAGGAAGGAAGAAAGGAAGGAAGGAAGGAAGGAAGGAAGGAAGGAAGGAAGGAAGGAAGGAAGGAAGGAAGGGAAGCAGTAAGAGACAGTAAACTTAACACCAAATTGAAAACTAACATGGTGTGCATCCCTTCAACACAAAGCAAGTGAACAAGGGCCTTGGTCTTCCACAGTGCCTCAGAGTTCCAGGCCTGCACTGCCTCCTCTCTTGGGACCGAGGCTAGCCAGCATGGTTCTCCACTGAAGCCCAAAGTGCACGAGGAAGGGGAAGAACAGAACTCTCAGTGGTACGTGCCCACCATTTCCCAGAGTACTGAAACCAGAGGAAGGTCTAGTCACTCTGTGGCAAGAGGGTTGATAGCCCTCTGGCCTGGCTTCTCTCTCCTGCCCCACATCTTACCTTCCTCCCCAGAGCCTCCTGTGCCTCCTAGATAAATGGTCTGTCCCTAATCCTTGTCTTGGGTCCAGTGGAGGAACCCTGCCCAAGGGAGAAGCCATCTGGTTTTCTTTCCATCTGGAACATTTTTAGAATGGCAGTTTAATGTTCCACGGCTCAACGTTCAAGTCTCAATTCAAATACCCACACTTCAGAAGGCGTCCCTATAGACACCCATCCTCTCATGATCTCTGTTTTGTGTATGAATTTGGCTAGTAGCATCTGGTCCCTATTTATCTGGTGAAGCACTAGTCTAGACACTGCTGGGAAGGGGATTTGTAGATACGATTAAAGTCCATATGAAGTCACTTTCAGTAACCCAGTCCATAACTGGAGTTAGGACCCCAACCAGAGAAAAGGCCTTACACACAGCTGAGACTGCCTTTGGACCATGGCTCCCACTGCACCTTGAAGTTTCCTGACCACCTTCCCAATAGCCAACCCTAAAGATGCTGGGCTACCAAGTCCCAGTCATTGTATGAGCCAAATGCTTGCAATAAATCACATGGTATTTTTGTCTTTCTGGCACTTTCTCCAAGTGATACAACATCCCACCATCCAGCTCTTCTGCAGATTGCTTTAGGGTTGCTGACTTGGCAAACAACAATCCAGGATGGGGGCTGGATAGATAGCTCAGCGGTTAAGAGCACTGGCTGCTCTTCCAGGGGTCCCAGGTTCGATTCTTAGCACTCACATGATAGCTCACAACTACTGTGTCTCCAGTTCCAGGGGATTTAACATCCTCCTCTGACATCCTCAAGTGCTGTAAGCATGTGGTATCCAAGCATAGATACAGACAAAACACTCAACCACATAAAATAAAATGGAAAAAAAAGTCCAGGATATAATATAATATTTGGAGGATAGAGATTTCCTAAGGTTCCTACAGTTGATCTAAAATCCAAATATAATTGCCTATCCTATCTCTGATCTTCCTGCAATTTCAACTTATTTCTCCCTCAGCTGCTTATTTCTGGCCTGGCTCCCAATCTAGTCAGTGAGCCCTATGAACACGGAGACATTGTGCCAAGTTCATGGCTGTTTCCCTGGGTCCCAAACAGTGCCTAATAACAGAGCCGGTGCTAACTGGGGATTTGTGGAGTGGATGAATCAATGAATGTAGTTACACCATCTGCATGCAAGCTTGCTGCCCAGAGAGCCCCAAGTCATCCTATGGACATACAAACCAGGGCTGCTGCTGGGTGTGGTGGTGCATTGGGACATGGGGGCCGGAAGATCAGGAGTTCAAGGTTATCCTCAGCTACATAGTGAATCCAAAGCCAAGCCAGGCTACATGAAACAATGTCTTTAAAAAAGTCAGGGGCCAGTGGTGGCAAGATAACTCAAAGGTTAAAAACATTGGCTGCTCTTTCAGAGGACCCAAGTCTGGTTTCCAGAACCCATGGGGCAACTCACAACCACGTATAATGCCAGCTCCACGGGATCTGACACCCTCGGGCTTCTGCAGACACCTGCATATCTGTGACATACAATCACATAGACATAAACACATAAATAAAAAAAATTAAACCGAATAAACAGATGGCTAAATAAGGCATCCGTGTGTGTGGCGTTTGGACAAGATGTCTCCTTTGACTCTATGATGGCCGCCTTTGTCTGACTATGAAGAGATCTCTGCTTCTGTCTTTTTATGCAAATGAGCAGACGTTGAGCAACAAGCGTGTACTACGATAGCGATCGGAGACTTGTCTCCTAAACTTGAAATCTCCTCACAGAGGGTGGAGATATCAAGGCCCTCACCCCACATGTCCCAATCAGAAGCCTGCCTGCTCCTCTGGGAGGAGAGAAGAGATACAACAGGTATGACCCCACCTGCCCTGAAATTGTCACCCCGAACCACTTGGTGCTGAACCTGGGTCCTTTTTCCTTCTTAGCTTCTGGAGGCAGAAATAGCTTTCAAGAAGCGAATCTGTTGTTTGATTTGAGGCACTAGCCTTTCGTTCTGCCTACAACTAAGCCCAGCTCGGGTGACACCCCTGCCCGACCTCTTTCCAGACTTCCAACTACCCTCCCCCAACCCCACTCCCAGAACCCTTCTGGCTTTCCCTACCCACTCCTAGGACTGTGCTGTGTGGAGGGATTACTGCCCTAGCTGGCCTTGCACGGCACACCTGCACTGCTGGCAGCCTTTTCTCGGATGGCAAATAACTCCCATGTCCAAACGGAGCCTTTGTTTACCAGGGGCTTAGTGCCGGCCGGAGTAGAAATTAACCTGAACTCGACATTAGAAGAGCTGGTTTTGAAGCCCAGCTCTGGGCTTAGCAAGCTGCATGTCCCCTGATCAACCATCTTATTGCATTCTGACGCTGCTTCTTTGTCGTCAAATGGGGACACGGTAAGAACACTGAGAGACTTGTGTATGGTCCTCGGAGGAGATCTTACTGAGGCAGACCTTAGCAAAAACAGTGTTTGAATGACTGTCTGAACTAATCTACAGTCTTCCAAAGAGTTGAAAAAGAACACGAGGAATTCTCTAGACGAGAATACACAGCTTGGATACTGGCAAGACTGCCTGTGGCTTTGGATGGGACAGGACAGCCACCTGACCCTCGTCTTCCCTACCGAGTGGGATGGGCCATCTCTGTGCCTGAGCAAACTCAATGCCAGCCTGCCCTAGCACCACAGCTTCCCACCTTGAGGTCCACACCAATGGGCTGACAACCCTGGCCCTTTAATCTGGGCTGAGATGAAGGCGTCTCAAGATCTGCTTGGTAAGTAAAGGTGGGTTGGGGGAAAGCAGCGGTTGACTTTGGACCCAACACCCTGCAATCCAGCCCCTCTCACCCGTTTCCTTCTCTAGATGCCCCTTGTGATGCTTAGGCTACTGTGCCTGGGGCTGGAATAAAGCACCCAACAAAAGCCATGGAAGGAAGAAGCATTGTTTTGCTCATGGTTTGAGGAGCCAGCCCATCATGGTGGAAAACTTAGATGGCAAAAACCTAAGTCAGCTTCTCTGCCACACTGCATCCAAGTCAGGAGGCAGAGAGATAAATGCCAGACCTCTGCTTGCTTCCTCGGTTGTTACTCAGCCGAGAGTCCCAGGTCGTAGCCTAGAGCTGCCAACGCCAACATTTAGGGTGGCTCTTCCCACCCCAATTAAATTAGGAACCTAATTTAGATAATCCTCCTAGGCATGCTCGGAGGCTTGTCTCCTTGGTGACTCTGAATCCTGCCAAGTTGACAACCAAGCCTATCACCTCTGATAACTGAAGTCTGCCTCACAGGGGGACTAAGATACCATTCTTTGACCTCAGCATCGTTGACATTACCCCGAGTACCACACGCCCCTGTATACCTCAAGACAAGAGCCGCACTCCTGGCTCCTGAGCCGGATGCCTCCTGTCAGTGGTGCCGACCAGAAATAGCCCCAGGGGACACAATTGTCTGTAGTCAGGCGTCCCTGCAGTAACTGTCAAAGTCAATCATTCTTTCGTGGGCTTTCAGAGAGTTAAGAGTCCCGCACAGGGGTAATTTCAAATTATTTTGCTTTAATTCCAAGGAAAATTGAGTTTCCCCTTTGAGATCCCTTGACACTTAAAAAAAAATTATTAACTGCAGACCAGGGATAGAGCTCAGTCAGTGGCATGCTTGCCCAGCTTGCATGAAGCCCTGGGTCTGATCTCCAGCACGCATGGTGTAATCCTATAATCCCAGCACTTGAGAGATAGAGTTAGGAGGATCAGAAGTTCAAGGTCTTGCTCAGCTACATACTGAGTTAGAGGCCAGCTTGGGCTAGAGATGTTGTCTCAATAAAAATAATAACTGCTGTCAGTAACAGAATACTTTTCATTTAGTGGTTTGAAATGCACCCTGTAGTGGTTAGCCATTCCAGCTTTGATCTGGAAGTTCCAACCCCCAATGAGGCTTCGGTAACGATCACGCCTACAAGGCGGGGCTGAGAGAGGACCCCGAAGACCGGAGATCCAGTTGGGCCAGCTCTCTTGGTTCCTGGACCCTGGACGCTGGAGGTAGACCGAGCAGAGTTCTCCAGAGAACACCGCCGGACTGCGTTACACCTTTCCCAGACCCTGTTACCTATCCCTTCACTTGTAAGTTACCCCACAAAATAAACCTCCCTTTTAACTACATGGAGTGGCCTTAATAATGTCACCAATAGCACCCCATAGGCTTGTGTGCTTAAACACTTACTCCCTTAGCTGATGATGCTGTATTTAAAGGTTGTAGAACCTTTGGATGGAGGAACCTGGTCTCTAGGGAATGGGGAAGAGGTGTTGAGATTTTGTAGCCTGGACTCAACTTCCTGGTCACTCTCTGCTTCGTGACTGCAGTAGCAATGTGACCAGCCACTTCCTGCCTGCCTGCACGCCTTCTTCACCTCGGTGGACTGTATCGTGTCAAAGTGTGAGCTAAAATAAATCCTTCTTCCCTGGTGTTGCTTCTTGTCGGTTATGCGGTCACAGGAAAGAAAATGCAGATAGGCTCTGACCTCGTTTCATGCCGGGCCCAAGAAAACACAAGCTCTTCCTATGTGCAAGGTGTACCCAGGATGATTCCAGGAGGGGGAGGCAAGCTACAGACCCATGCTATATGTCAGGGAGCTCCAGGTCCACCCACTCAACCTGTGTTATCTCGCTGTGGCTGTACATGCTGGCCGCTGACAACAGCACCCATCTGTGATTGCACAGCTTCTGTGGGTTCTAGGTTTGGGCACTGCTCCTGAGGTCCTCTGCATGGCTGTATTCAAAAATGTGTCCTGGAGCGGGGGTTCAGGGGACTTGACTGGGAATGTGCCACCTCCAAGTCTGCGTAGCTGTCGGCGCATCTGGTTCTTTGAGCACTGAGAGCGTCAGGTCCTCCGTGCTGTCTTCTGGAGCTCATATTTGGTTCTTGCCAGATAAGCCCAGAACAGCTCCCAGCACAGCAACAACTGGCCTCAGCAAAACTGGCATGGGGGGCGGCGGGGCGGGGCAGTCTGCTGCAAGATGGGTGCCAAGGAACTGTGAAAGCGGCTTCCCTCACCTCGGCTCCATTTCATTGGTTGAAAGCAAGTGGCCAGCTCAGCCATATTCAAGAAGAGAGGATTTCTCATGGGCATAAGTACTAACGGAGGAGACTCACTGAGGCAGCTTGCCACTCTGTGCTGCCCTAGCTCCTGTGTGGCCCCTGCATCATATACGTACAGGCTGGCTGCAGCTGTGACTTCCAATGCTGCCTTGGTCGGGTCGGCTGCTATAGCCAAACACCAAAGACTGGGTCACATAAATAGCAGATAATTACATCTCCCAGTTACAGAGGCAGAGAGACCCAAGACAAAGGCACTGATGGCTATATATATATATTTGTTTTGCTAAGGGCTCTTCCTGGCTTCCTGCAGATGGCTTCCTTCTCCAATAGATGGTGTGTGTGTGTGTGTGTGTGTGTGTGTGTGTGTGTGTGTGTGTGTGTGATATTCAGTCTACAACATAGATGGAGGTGTGTATTTCATAAAAGGAAGCGGCTAGTGTTTTTCAGAGAAGGAGATGTTGATTCATCTGGAATGGGCATCTTTTTGAAAACACCTACCTTTGAATGTAAAGCAAGCCTAACCACTACTTAAATCTGAGTCTAGACGCTGAGCAAATGTAAAATGGAGTGGCAGAAGCAATGGGAAGCTTCCAGAGCTTGGTACAGATCCAGGAGAACTGAGCATGATCAACAGGATCTGCGGAGGCCCTCTGGGGTGATCGCGATGGGGCTGTGTCCAACGAAGGCAATCCGACAGAGAGACGTAGGCGCCGGAGCACAAGAAACTTGACTGTTGAGCCCAACTCTGCAAGCCACATTCTCCAAAATGCCTGTGAGGATGTTCACTCCTGCCCCAGAGGGCCGCAGTGGAGACTGAGAGAGACGTGCCCAGAAGCCCACACCTAGTTTGTGTCTAGAGTAGTGGTTGGCAAACCCTGCGACAACCTCGACTGCTGCCATCACAAAACACAGGGAGACTTAGTGGGATTGGGGCCAGCGAGACGGCTCAGCATGCAAAGGGGCTTGCGGCCAAACCTGACAGCACAGTGAGTGGGATCTGTGTGGAGGAAGGAAAGAATTGACTCCTGCAGGTTGTGCATGGCATGGCACGCACACACACACACACACACACACACACACACACACACACACACACACACTAAAATTAAAATTGTAGCAGGATGAAAATAATATGAATGTACAACAAACACATATTATCATTATAGAGTCAAAAACAGCTCATGTGAAGGTATTACCTGGCTTGTCTTTCTTCTGCAAAGTAAGGAGAATCTGTCCTTGCTCTTCCAAGACCCAGAGGCTTCCTGCATCCCACTTCATCCTGAAGCCAGAAGCCAGGCATACAGCATCTTTCTCTTCTGGCCTCACCTCCTTCCACTCTTTAATTTGGATGCTCATGCCTCCCTCTTGCCAGCCTAGTGGTAATATCAGTGCACAGGGTCCTCTCCCATCTCAAGAGCGCTACTACGTCATATTCACGAAGCTCTCTTTACCATAGAAGGTATTCTGATCACAATTTCTAAAGATTCCAGATGTGGACATCTTTTGGAGAGGGGGGCCAGCATTTAGCCTAGAGTAAACTCACCCCTTATCTCCAAGACTTGCACGTGTCTCAGCCTCACTGACACAACACCCCCAAACTCTTAGCACATTATAGCATTGGTTCAAGTCCAAAGTCTCACCTTGGTCTCATGAGTAAACTCTCAAATAGCATCATCTCCCCCAACTCAGATGGGAGTAAGACTCAGGTAGGATCCAGCATGGGGTACCCATTTTAGTCATCTGGGCACCTGTGAAAATAGTCAATGAGTAGTCAGTCACCTGCTCCTAGATAGAGTGTCTCACGACTTTTCTAGGGGAGGTGTAGACAAAAACCCATTCACCCCAGACAGGGCACCAATGATAGATCCAAGAAACCATCCCATGAGGGTCCAGCTTAGTGCCCAGTGAGTCTACTGGGTTGACTCGCAGGCAGCTGCATCCCTGAGAGCCCAGACAGACATGGGCATCCACTTTGGAAAGCTGGGGTGCTGGGACTCCAGCACAACTCAGGCAGCTGGGTGCACCGAAAACACTCTTTTCCCTAACACTTGTGCTTTTCTAACATCAGAGAGGAGACTGGGGCTTTTGTGACTTCCTAAGCCTGGCAAGTTAGGTGAATTCCTCTGTCGCCTCCAAGAGAGAAGGTTTCAATGTGGAGGAAGTGACTAAGTAGCACATAATACAGCAGCCGCAGCCACACCCACACCCACTCAAACAGGCAGGCACTTGGAAGGAAAGGGCAAGTGGCTGGCCCCAAGCAGGTTCTGAATCCAGCAAAAACCAGGCAGGTTCAGGACCTGGCTCTTGGCTCTACCCTCTGGGACCATGGCTCATTCTCTGAGTCGGCCTTCCTTTCTCAGGAAGGGTGGCAGTCCTAATCGCTTTCTGTTTCTGTGATAAAACATGGATAAGAAGCAACTTAGGGAGGAGAGAGGTTATCTGGCTAACAGTCCACCTTTGACGGAGGTCAGGGCAGGCACGGAATCGGGAGAGGCAGGAACTGAAAAGGCAGGCATGTTGCTCCCCATGGCTTGCTCAGATGACTTCCTTCTACAACCCAGAATCACCTGCCTTGGGGTGGCACCACCCGCACTGCCCACATCAACAAGCAGTCAAGTAAATGTCCCACAGACATGCCTACAGGCAAATCCGATGGAGGAAATGCCTCAGTTGAGGTCTCCTCTTCCCAGGTGACTCTGCTTTGTGCCAAGTCAACAAAAGTAACCAGCACAATTGTGTGTTTGCAATTGGGTTGTTCCATCAGCCTGTTTGTTTCTTACGTGTGTAGAACTTTGGAATCCGACAGCCTCCATTCCTTTTGCCCCCTTCTCCTTCAGTGCAAGCGGGCAGGGTTTCTACTGGAGTCACATTCTTGAAAGCCTTGGGTCTTCAGTTTATAGATCACGCAGACTCATTATATTTATCCCTCAAGCCTTAATGGGTCTATTACCTCTTTTTATAAATAAAGTTTTATTGAAACATAGGTATACCTGCTTGTTAGTGCTTTGTCATTACTGTGTTGTTGACAGGATAACGTGAGAGAAGGGCTGTGGGAGAAACAGCATGGTTCACCAGCTGAGAATGCTCTCTCTCTCCAACCCTCTGCAAAAAATGCTTGTTGGTGACTGGCTCAGAGTCAAAACTCAAGAAGCATTGGGATTTTAGAAACGACAGGCTTGAGTGGGTTGAAAAATTGGTGCTGCGTGGCCTCAATTCTGAGGTCGTGGGATGTGAAAGGAGAAGAGTGGGGAGAGGCGTGAGGGAAGAGAGTGCTCAACTTCAAACGTCAACTTCATCTTCTTGGCCAGTTGCCTTGGAAGCCCAGGGCTGAGCTCATTAGGCAGCAAGATGATGACAAGGGAAGCAGTCAGTCAACTGAGAAGGAGATGAGCACCGCAGTGCACATCTGTAATCTCGGCACCGGAAGGAGAGGAGCACCACAGTGCACATCTGTAATCTCTGCACCGGAAGGAGATGAGCACCGCAGTGCACATCTGTAATCTCTGCACCGGAAGGAGAGGAGCACCGCAGTGCACATCTGTAATCTCGGCACCGGAAAGAGAGGAGCACCGCAGTGCACATCTGTAATCTCTGCACCGGAAGGAGAGGAGCACCACAGTGCACATCTGTAATCCCTGCACCGGAAGGAGAGGAGCACCACAGTGCACATCTGTAATCTCTGCACTGGAAGGAGAGGAGCACCACAGTGCACATCTGTAATCTCTGCACCGGAAAGAGATGAGCACCACGGTGCACATCTGTAATCTCTGTACCAGGGAGATTGAGGCAAGAGGATTAAGAGTTCCAGGCCAGCCTGGGCTATAGACAAAAAAGCAAATCAATCAAAGAAGGGAAAAAATCCAAGGTGGGCTCCCTGAACGAGAAAACCCGTAATGAGAATAGTGCAGCAGATTCCTCTGTGTTGCAGCTCTGCATGTTTTCCGGCCACCCTCCCTTTGAAGAGTCCCATGGGCACACATTTTGGCAAGCACGTGCTGTGTCCTACCCGCCACTGCCAAGTTTAGGCTTCTAACGAGCTTTCCTTTTTGCCATTACTCAGTAGAAACAAGGCCCGTTTGCGGTAAGGGAGAGCTTGGCTTGTCCCTCTCACAAGAAAGACAACTTGATTAACTACACGTTAAAATCCCTTCCCTCTGGAATCCCTGCTCACACCCCAACCCAGGGGACTGTGCCTGACACAGGCCCTGCTCACCCGGTTGTCAGCTCAAAGTGTTCTTTGGCCAAAAAGAACCAGGACAAACAAGGACAGCCAATCAGATTCACTTAGGGGTCCAGACGCTAAAAGACACTGATGTTCTCTTGAAAAAATAGCTCACTCTGGCAGGAGTAGATAGGAAGGAAGAGCCACTCTGGAGCACTTTAGAAATGACTGTTAGAAGGGACTTGGTTTGGTTTGGGGTTTGGGGTGGAGACAGCATGTCAAATTTGTGGTTTCTCTCTAAACATACACCAGAGGCTCCAATATCAGAACTGAAATGCCGGTCCTCATCCAACTCCATCACAGTCTCTCCTGAAACAGCTAAGCCACAGTGCCGGGGCAGCTCTCCTGCTGCGCTGAGAGACTCTCTGAGGCGGGCACTACAGTCTATGTCGGGAAATCGGACCAAATAAAACTCATTCTAATCGAAAAGCCCCACGGGGCCAGGAGGACAGCAAGCGCCCAGCTCACTCAGAAGAGCCAGCGGCAAGCAAAGCCTGTCAAGGCGTGGAGGGCGGAGTCACTGCCTCGGAGCTGAAAGTTTGTTCAGTGGGATCAAAGCTGCCTGGTAAACTGCGCTGAGAGGATTATTTTCCCACATGGCCATGGCAAGGCATCTTCATGTGTATATCATTTATAGCACCCACAGGAGGAGAGACATCTATAAGGAGTTGGATCCCAACCACTACAGAGCCAAGTTATTACATGGCTCTTTAAATATTGAGCCTCAACTCATCACTAGATCTCCAGAAAGGACAGATTTTGAGCACGCGCGCACACACACACACACACACACACACACACACACACACACACTCAGCTTCTTCATGTGCTGTGGTAAAGGTTTATTATGGTGTAATCTAATTCAGGGAATTCCGCTCCGTTATGGCTATGACTTGGATAGGACATGCCCTCCCCACCCCTCCACCTTGCTCCCCAGACTCACATGCATGAACATGTGGTCTCCAGGGGGTGGCAGTGTTTGGGAAGGTTGTGTAAACTTGGGGATGTAGAGGCTAGCCTGGAATTACTCCTGCTTTTGATTTCTGCTACAGTCCCATCCATCTATCACCATGAACTGAACCCAGTTTTGCCATGCCTTCCCAGCCAGGATGGCCAGAACCTTCCAGAAGTGTGAGCTACAAGAAACCTTTCTCCTTTTAAGTTATTTATTTTGTCACAGGAACAAGGAAAACTACTAACACAGGGCCAAATGTTCAACAAAGGCCAAGTTTCAGTAAAAAGGGCATTCGGAAAATTCCTTCAAATGTGCCTAAGCTCTGTGAGAAGCAGGGACCATCTTGCCTCCCACTGAGTACGATGGGCAGAGCTAAAGACCTGCTACTGCTACTGTTCTTAAACCAAAGGATGTAAAGGCAGATCCACTTAGCCAAAGTGAAGGTTAGGTAACGTCACCCTTACCAACTGACATTGAGTCCTCTCTGCCAATACAGAAGGCTCTGCTGCCCTCATTGTAGGGAAAGCTCCTGACCCCTGGCTTTCTCCCTGGCTGGTCCATAGCAAAGAGTTCCCATTGCCTCTCCTGCTAAGAACACTACCACTGTCTTCTGCCACGGCCCCTCCCCAACAACCGTTTTCTTTCTTAAACACACTGAGCCAGACTTTGGATAGTCCATGCCCTCCGTCTTTTGGCTCTCTCTCCTTGGCGCTTACGTATAATGCTAGAAGCTTTCCACAGGGACAATACCCTGAAACTTCTGACAGCTCCAGAGGACTTCTGGGTATATACTAGCACTTTCCCAGGCAGGTGGCTTGAGGGACATCATTCTTCAGACTACTGTAGGTTGGGATGGTACCAGAAACCACCTCAAAGCTTAAATAAAAAGGGGAATTCTTTTTTTTAATTCATCCACATGAAAACTTGTGTGTGGCCTTGGCCTTGGAGTTCTGATGAATCCACTGATAAGGATCTCCCTATCTCCTGCCTGGGTTTGGCTTTGCTTTTCCTCACAGCCCAGGCTCCTTTCCTCTGGGAACAATAGACCCTCTTCCACGAACAGACTTGAGGGAGCTCCTTACCTTTTGGCTTCCAAAACGAATGGAGAATCCTCTCCTTAGGTCCTCATGGGTGAATGCCAGAGGATTCTGACAGGCTACACCCTGTGCCTCCCATCTCCATCCCTGGCTGAGGGTGAGCACTAGGGGTCCTTTCTCCCACCCCACCTATGTGAGGAAGGGGAAACCGAGTAGCTGCCTTGCCTCACAGATCACACATGAGACTTGGCAACACTAGCAATGTCCAAAAGGGAGCTGAGGGGATGTCTTAGTGTTCTGTTGCTGTGAAGAGACACCATGGCCGCAGCAACTCTTACCAAGGAAAGCATTTCATTGGGGCTGGCTTACAGGTTCAGAAGTTTGGTCTGTCCTCATCTTGGTGGGAAGCATGGAGGCAGGTGCCAGAGAAATAGCTGAAAGTTTTACATCCGGATTTGCAGGCATCAGGCAGAGAAAGCCCCTGGGCCTGGCCTGGGCTTTTGAAAACCTCAAAGCCCACCCCCAGTGACACACTTCCTCTAATAAAGCCACACCTCCTCATCCTTTCAGACAATGAACTCCCTGGTGACCAGGCATGCCAATATCCAGCCTCCACCAGGGCTGTTCTCATTCAAACCACCACAGGGAAGGAATGCTGAGATGAAATGGCAAGTGTGCACTTCACAGTTCAGGAGAAGGGGGAACCCAGATTCATAACCACTGCCATCCATTCAGCCGGCTGTCTTAAAGAACCTGCCAGAGCAGCAGGCCTCTCCTGACACTACTAACCTAACAAGGCAAGGTCGCCTTGCAGCTCTCTAGGTCACTTTAGCAACTTGAATCCATGGCTATCATCCTTGCCCTCAGAAGGCAGGGGAATTGCTTCGCAACTCCCAAATCTCTTTGCAAGAAGACCTTTGAAAGCTATCGAATGAGAGAGCTTTACCTAGAAACCAGGTGATCCTTAAACAAGAGAGATGTGTTCTCTCTCACTCCCGGAGGCGGGAAATCTGAGGCTGAAGTGTGCTCCTTCTGAAAGCTCTTGGGAAGAATGTGTTCCAGAACTTTGAGCTCTTGGTGCTGCCAGTGCGTCTGGGTGTTCCCTGCAGTCTCTGCCTCTGTGGTGACCAGATGCTCCCTGGATCTCTCCACCATTGTCCTTCCTACATATGTGACTGTAGGTCCCTCCTGGACTAGGACCCGTCTTCATGGCCTCTTTTTAACCCTGACTGAAAAGACACTACATCCTAATACGACCACACTTCTGGGGCTGAGATTTGGATTTGAACCCCTGTTGGAGAGTCACAACTCAACCAATATCCTCCCAAAGGCTAAGATGAATCCCATCCACGGTGACCTTGAGAATGCTGAGTGGCATGGCAGATCCAGGTGACATCCACCCAGCGAGGACAAGTGAAACCTGGGGTTTAAGAGAAGGGGAAAACCAGGGTCACACCTACCATCATGCATTCAAGCAAAGGTTAAACACTTTTCCTCAACAAAGCAGAAGCGGCCACGGCCTGTGAAGGAAGGACAAACTGTGACAGGTGACTGGGTGACCCAGTGTTCCATGCTGAACCACACTGAGTGAAGACACCGAGGCAGGAAAGCGGGGGAGCCCCAGCCAGGCCTGCAGGGGCAGGGACATCACAGATGGCTTGCAGGAGGAACCTGGGCCACACCAGTAATCTACTGGGGACAGACACGTGAGTGCCTGAGGACAGGTGGAAGGGGTCATTATAGGCGTCTGCCTCCCAGTGGGGCAGCTGCTGGGGCCCAGGGCCCCAGAAGCTGCAGAAGGATGCAGGTGTGAGTCTTTAGCTGTGACCACACAGGCAGCAGATGGGAAACAGAGAAGGACCTGTGGGACCTGGGCAGGGCCCTGGTGGGAAAACGCAGATGCGCGACAAAGCAAGGCAGGCCAGAGCTAAATCCTGGGTGGAGGTGTGGGTTTGGAACTCGGTCAGACTGTAGAGCAAATTAATACCCAGGAGTGGATGAGACTGGAGACAGCGGGGACTAGAAGCCAGGAGGAACCGAGGAAGATACACCCCACCACTGGGCTTGTTTAACCGGGTGTCCTCAATCACTAGATAACGTCCATCCAGGACAAAAGCCAGGGCCTTGGGGGCTTTCGTAACAACCTGTCCCTAAATCTCTCACATGCTTGAGGGACTGAGAATAAAAAGTCCCACTTCTCCCGCAGGGCTGAAAAAGTCCCACATGGCTGAGGTTTAAGCTGGGAACCTTTGAGTCTCTGTTCAAAACAAATTCCTAAGTGGTGTGAGGTCAAGGGTCACCTAACATCCAGATGTCGATTTGACTCCAGCTCTTCTTTACCTGGGAGGCTCCAGCCCAATGGATGAGCAAACACCGGAAGGCAAACAAAAGCTGCAGGGCCCCTCCCTTTTCTGATGCTGTGACAGAATACCGGATAAAAGCAGCGTAGGGAAGGCAGAGTTCCTCGTGACTCTGTGAGTCACGAGACAGGTTGAAGGTGCAGCCTGTCATGTAAGGGAAAGTGCAGCAGCGATGAGGCCACATTGCATCCAGGAAGCAGAGAGACCCAAGCTGGTGCTCAGCGCACATTCTCTTTTTCATCCAGTCGGAGATCTGCATGGCACGTCTGAATTTGCTTTCCATTGCTGCGATAGACATTGTGACTAGAAACGACTCGGGGAGAACACAGTTCATATTTGGCTTACCTGTCCTGACCCTGCTCCATCATTGAGGGAAGTTAGGACAGATGTTAAGGAAGAGAGAGAGGCAGAAACCATATCAAAAACCTGCTTCCCAGCTTGCTCTGAGGCTCACACTCAGCTCCCTTTCATTTGCCTCCCAGGGCCGAATGCCTAGAGGTAGCAACATCCATTGTGACTGGGCCCTCCCACATGAATCATTATCCAAGAAAATGCTGCACAGATCTGCCAAGGACAATCTGACGGAGGCATTTTCTCAGTTGAGCTTGCCTCTTCCCAGAAGACCCTAGCTTGTGTCAAGTCAACAAAAACACTAACCAGCACAGGGTGAGTCTTTGCTCAGTGGAAATGCCCTTCTAGACACCTACACACAGACAGAATTCTGTTTCCATGGTGATTCTAATTCCTGTCAAGCTGTCAAATGTAATGAGTCTTTCTCTGTCCCGCCAGCCAGCTCCCAAATAATGATACAGAGAGACTTTTTTTTTAATCAATTATGAAAGCTTGGCCTTAGCTTAGGCTTGTTTCTAACTAGCTCTTAAAACTTCAATTAACCCATTTCTGTTAATCTAATGCTGCCATGTGACTCATGACTGTCACCTCTCCTGCTGCATGTCCTGCTTCCTCTGCATCTGGCTCACGACCCTGCCTTTCTTCTTCTCTGTCCCCAGAAGTCCGGCCTAACCTCTTCCTGGCCATTGGCCACTTAGCTCTTCATTAAACCAATCACAGTGACACATCTTCACACAGTGTAAAGGAGTATTCCACAACAGCCAAACTATCATGTTTGCCTAAAAAGTTGTCCAGAAAGTATCCCAAGACGTGATAGGTAGGCCAACTGTGTGCTTTTAGTAAGACCTCCTTGAGAGAGGGTCACATGTAGTTGAGCTCAGGGCCAAAGGGAGACTGTGGGCTGTATTTGTAGTCAATGTGACTTTGAAGGTCCTACTAGGCACAGAGCTGAGGGACAGGGGTTCTGGAGCCACTGTTGTTTACTGTTGACCCTGTAAAGTGGTAGTGTTAGTTGTACACAGGATTCTTAGTGTGTTATTATGCAGATTAAATGAACTACCGGACATAATATGCTTAGAATCATGCCTGTCATATCATCATATCATAGACTCCAGAAAAACTTAATATGATGATAACTACTTCTCAGGTCTTCCTTCCATGCTCCAAAATTCCAAGGCCAGCCTCATCTCATACACACACACACACACACACACACACACACACACACACACTTCAGCAAGTCAGGGTCCCCAAATTCAGTATTCTCCAAGGATGTTCCGCTTGACAAGGGGGGGCTGAGTAGAGGAAAACTAAGTCTCTGCTGTTTGCTGCTTCTCTGTGGCTCAAAGCTTTTTGCACAGCTCACTTTTCTCTGACAGAGCTCCTGGCAGGGAGCCCAGCTTTGAGTCGCCACATTGTAGAAGAAGACAGATAAACACTGGCATTCGTGCAAACCAGCCTCTGAGCAATGTCCAGTGAAAAGAAATGCAAGCCACAAAGTGACGCGCTAATTTGTGAGGTTTTTGTTTGTTTGTTTGTTTGTTTGATTGATTGATTGATTGATTGATTGATTGATTTAGTCTCGGTTTTGGTGGTGGTTTCTGTTTTTGTTGAGGCGGGGTCTTAACTCTGTAGCTCAAACTAACCTGGAACTCACTTAACAGTCCACAACTAGCCTTGAAATCAGAGCGGTCTTCTTGCCTCAGCTTCGTGACTGTTGGGATTATAGGCATGAGCCCCCATGCCCAGCTTCAGAAGTTATCTTTGAAGTGAAGTGAAGGGGTATCTGCCCCTCACTGCAGCTTCACCTGCCCCTTTCCCTGGCAGGCATTTGCCCTGACACCGGTTCAGAGGCTTAGTTCATTATCATAATGGAGGGGAGCATGGGGGCAGGCAGGCAGGCACTGGAGCAGATGAGAGCTACATCCTGATCCACAGGCAGAGAGAGAGATTCTGGGACTGGCATGGTCCTTTGAAACCTCAAAGCCCACCCCCAGTGACACACTTCTTCCAGCAAGGCCACGCCTCCTAATCCTTCTAATCCTTTCAAATAGTTCCACTCCCTGATGACTAAGTTTTCAAGTATGTGAGTCTATAGGGACCATTCTCATTCAAACCACCACATGAGCACCAGCATCCTCTTTCCAGAGAACTCTCTGCCAAAGAGAGTCTCTGGACCAACCCCTCCCTCTTCGTCTGAAGTCCCTCAGGGTTTTTTTGTTGGTGGTGATTTTTTTGTTTTGTTTTGTTTTGTTTTTTTCATTTGTCATAATTTGAGGTTGTAGTTGGCCAGGTCCTGCCAAGCCTCTGCAGTCCTGTGGCTCGCTTATAGAATAATCACTCAGAAGCTTATATTAATTATAACTGCTCAGCCATTAGCTCAGGCTTATTACTGACTAGCTCTTACACTAAAATTAACCCATATTTCTCATCTATGTTTAGCCATGTGGCTTGCTACCTTTTTTCAGTTCTGCCTTGTCATCTTGCTTCCTCTGTGTCTGGCTTGCAACTCCTGACTCAGCCCTTCCTCTTCCCAGAATTCTCCTCATTTGCTTACCCCACCTATACTTCCTGCCTGGCTACTGGCCAACCAGCATTTTATTTATCAACCAATCAGAGCAACACATATTCACAGCATACAGAATGACATCCCACAGCATGAGGTCATTTAATTTCCTAGTTCACTTTAGCCACACCCCCTAACACTGTCATTCTGTTTAGATTAAGCTCCATGAAAACAGAGCCCACACCGAGGCATGCCCAGGGCCAGGTTCTTGCCAGACAGTTATGAGTAAACATCAAATGATTCAACCTCTGTGGTGCTCTGCAGTCCGAGGGTCCCTGAGCCAAGGTGCTTGGGACCAACAGTACTGCAGATGTCAGATTAACTTTAGACGCTAAAATATTTGCATTTTCACAGTGAAATATCTCAAGGTTGGCACCAAAGCCTGCAAACAAATTCCCCTCATGTTTCACCCACTCCTATGCACACAACCCGAGGGAACTTGATGCAGTATTTTTTTTAGCACATCTGCATTTTGATTATTGTGTCTCACATGAATCGGAGGTGGGATTTTCCATGTGTGGAGTCATGTCAACTCTGGAAACACTTCTGTATTTTGCTATGTGTCAAATTTGGGGGTTGCTTTCAAACTAGGAATGCTCGACGAGGTCAGTGGTAGCTGTGTGACCCTGGAAAAACCACCAGCTGACGCTGGGCCGTGTTCCCCTTTAAAGGTTAGGTTGGCTCTGACTAACTCCTTCCCAGGTTGCCATGAGAGAGGCCCAAATCCCTAAGGTGCTCGGCTTTAATAACAAGATGATGAGCTGAGGACTCAGGGCTCACTGGATGTTTGCAGAGATCTAAACAGCAGCCAAATGCACGTATAGCTATGTGAGAGGGCACGTTCTACAGTATATCTGCTGTAAGGGCTAAGGTTGTGTTTTACGTTCAAATGACTGTGCTTACGAGAGCTGTAAACAAAAACACCTCTTATTTGCAAGCCTCGATTGCCCAAGGACAGATGACTTCCTGGAATGTTGGGGCCTGTTGTTTGCGGAAGGTAACAAGTCAGGTGTTTTCACTTCTGTGAACAAGGTGGGTTGCCCCGACTGCACAGGACATGCTTGATCACACATAGGCAGGAGGTACGTAGACAGGAAGAACGTCAGGATGTGTGCTTGCCCCCTGATTGGACGTATAGCCTTGTGGGCTGATTAATGTAATTCACATAATGCTAATGTGATGGTCCAGCCCTGAGGGCTTTTGGAAGTTGAGTTTTCGGGGCCGGTCCAGAGAATGGCCATTCTCTAGGAGTCCTGGATATAGACCTGGCTAGTAGTGTCCATCATCTTGGCCAGTATTTAATAAAGCATGCTTCAAATTTGGCTCAAAAATTGTGGTAGTGGTCTTATTCTCGCCCAGTGGGGTTAACACTGCCTGTTGACTTTCTCCTCTTTTAACTCACCCCTGACACCATGATCACTTGGGAGAAGCAGACCCAAAGACTACGTGGTAAGGGAAATGCCAGCTTGTACCACACCTTCGGCTGGCTGCCCAGGTGGCTGGCTTACTCTAGCAGCTCGGCTGCCCGTCTTACCTGCCCTTCCCCTGGGAAAGGGAAGATTTGGCTCCAAGATCAATCCCTTCCTGCCACCATGCCCTCAAACAGGGGCCACTGATTCACAGCCTGACTTCTTCCCTGCTTGCCTGTTATTTACCTGACGAAGAGCATGCTTATGGTATCTGCACCTGGGCTCACACATCAGTCACATCTATCCAATAATGCTTTTCTGCGTTGTGATTAGAGGGGAGTGTGCCCAGTCAGTGGCAAAGGATGGTTACAGAGACTCTGACAATGAAAAGCGGGCCAACAGGAACCATCTTGCATGCCATTCTGGCTCCTGAAATGGATCTTGCTTCTCAAATTTCTCCTTTCCTTATCTATTCGCATGTCCCCACCTACAAAATGCACTTATTCAGGGTGTGGCTTGTTTTCTCACCCCCCTTCACACACACACACACACACACAATCACGCGCACGCACACGTGCGCGCCTCCTCTTCCTCCCCTCCCCTCTTCTTCGTCTTCCTCCCTCCTCCCTCTCCTTCTTCTCTTTCTTCCTCCTCCTCCCCTTCTTCTTCTTTTGGTTTTGGATCTCCAGATCTCAGGCCTTGGCTGGCCTGAAACTCAGAGACCCTTCTGCCTGACTCCACCTCTCTAGTGCTGGGATTAAAAGACTGAGCTGTCACATCCCGCCTTCTCTGCTTCTCCTAAGTGTCCTGGATTGAATCAAGGTTCCCATGAATGTTAGAATGCCACCAAGCTACAGCCTCAGTCCAAACTTACTGTCATTCCCTCTTTTGTGAGGTACTGACACCGACCTCGGGCCTCGGGTGCACTGGGTGAGCATCCTAGCACGGAGCTCCACCTCCCTCTCGTGTTCTTATTAAAGATGAACTTATTAACGATGAACAAAACTACCAATAATCTAGACACACCCACAGTGCCGAATATATTTTATTTTTATCACATCCAAGGGATAGTACCATCTGTCTGTCTGTATGCCTACAGTATTTAAAAATGAAGAATGTTCTGGAACAGTGCAATCTCTGGAAATGGAAATATTCTTGCTGCCCTGTCTAACATTGTGGCCACTAGCCACATATTGCCACTGAACGTGTGAAATGTGGCTGGTACCACCAAAGAGCCAGATTATTCACTTAATTAAAATTTAAACATCTGTGTAAAGCAGCCAGAGTCCTGGAGAGTATGATTTAGAATGGTGCTTTACATTGTGTGTATACATGTGTGTATGTGTTAGTATGTGTGGATGTTTATATGTATTAATGTCTGTGTGTATTTGTGGATGTCTATGGATTAGTGCTATATATGTGTGTATGCATGTGTTCACACGTGTGTATACATATGTGTTACGTGTATGTGGGCTAGTATGTGTATATATATATACATATATGTGTGTGTATGTATGTATGTACTTGTGTGTATAGGTGTGAAGCATGTGTGGACATATGTGTTTTCACATTTATGTGGCAGCCAGAAGTCAATATTGAGTTTCTTTCTCTATCATTCTCTCCCTTATGTTTTTAATCAAGGTCTCTCCCTCGACCCAAAGCTCACAATTATAGCTAGACTGTCTGGCCAGTGAGTCCCAGGAGTCCTCCTGTCTCCATCTCCCCAGTACTGGGATTATAGACACACATCACTATGTTTTTGCATAGTGGAAACTTATTACACACTGATGTTGGGTCCCACCTGGAGACTTTGATGTCATTGTTCAGGGGACATCTGGGACCCTGAGATTCTTTCAACAGCCTGCAGGTGATTCCAGCAGGCAGCCTTCACCACATGCTGCACACCACGCAGTTAAAGCTTTGTAAAAATGACTTGCCATCTGTGAGAACAAAGCAACAGCTTTATAACCTGATCTCTGAAGGGGTCTTACTGGTCCCTGGCCAAAGCTGCAGACAGTTTAGACTGATTGCCCAGCTAACTAGGTAAGTTCTCCACGGACACTCCAAAAGGATCGGTGACTCCATTCTGGGCAGGAGGGCAGAGCTCTGAGCATCACTGAAGCCCCCCAGGCTGTACCCACTACTGCAGCCTGACCCCTATTCCTGCTCCCTCTGGGGACTGAGGGTGATGGCAGCGGAGACCACAGATGGTAGAGTCCCAGGGCCCAGGCTGCTTGTGTAAGCTTGACATCTTTACCCCCGAGAGCTGGGCCACTGGACTGGTGCCCATGCCTCAGGGAGCAGCTCAGAGTGTCAGCTGTGCCTTTTCTTTCTCGCCCCATCTCTATCCCGTCTTCTGTATGTGAGTCCTACTCTCAGCTCCTCCTTCCTTCAGCATACCGCATTCTCGTTCACCCCAGGACCTTGCTACATGGCCATGGTTTCTGTATAGAGTTATTTGTTCTCTTTTTGGTCCTGCCTCCTTATCTTCCTGAATCTGTCCAGCTGTCCCTCCTGCTGCTAATCTGTTCACCCCAGTCCCACTCTACCTACGCTCATGCTCGGTACAATTGGAAGTTTAGGTGCCCAGCAAACGCTGTTTGAGTACCTGCTCTTGTCACTCCGCTGCTTGGGGTTCGGCAGGTGCTCAGTCAGTAGCTTCTGAATGGCTGGCCTCTGATCTGGATTTCTCCAGGGTCTGGATTAGTGTCAGGCAAGTGGCAGGATTCCCACTGTCCATACCTGTCCCCTGTTGGAAATCACTAGGACAGGAGGAAACTCCCCAAAGTCCTCCTCTCTGTTTGGCATCCCTTTAAGCCACTGCCCTTCATCCAGCCCTTAGCTCCTCCCACCAGAGGCCTGGATCAGGATTCTGTGCAGAGAGCAAAGAGCCCAGTAAACATCAGAATTCCTGAAACAGATCCCTGAGGCCTCTTTCCCAGAACACAATCCTCCTGAGAGGCCTCACTCCTGCTGCACAAAGCAGGGGCTTGTGAAGGGAAAACAGTGAGCAGGCTTTACAGAAACGGGCTTGTTCTTCCTCTGAACCCAAAGGCAAAGCTTTGCAGGGGGATGGGAGAGAAGTGCCCACAAGGAATGGATCTAAGAGCAAAGACAGCAGAGAATGAATGCCCAAAGAAGGGAGGGATGGAGCAGAAGCTGCAGGGGAGGGGGGAGAAGGCTACAGAGGTGGGGAGGTTGCAGGGATGGGGAGGGCTGGGTAGGGAAGCTGCAGAGGTGGGGAAGCTGGAGGGGTGGAAAAGATGCAGAGATGGAGAAGCTTTAGGGGTGGAGAAGCTACAAGGGCGGAGAAGCTGCAGGGGTAGAGAAGCTGCAGGGGTGGAGAAGCTGCAGGGGTGGAGAAGCTACAGGGGTGGAGAAGCTGCAGGGGTGGAGAAGCTGCAGGGGTGGAGAAGCTGCAGGGGTAGAGAAGCTGCAGGGGTGGAGAAGCTGCAGGGGTAGAGAAGCTGCAGGGGTAGAGAAGCTGCAGGGGTGGAAAAACTACAAGGGTGGAGAAGCTGCAGGGGTGGAGAAGCTGCAGGGGTGGAAAAACTACAAGGGTGGAGAAGCTGCAGGGGTGGAGAAGCTGCAGGGGTAGAGAAGCTGCAGGGGTGGAGAAGCTGCAGGGGTGGAGAAGCTGCAGGGGTGGAGAAGCTGCAGGGGTGGAAAAACTACAAGGGTGGAGAAGCTGCAGGGGTGGAGAAGCTGCAGGGGTGGAGAAGCTGCAGGGGTGGAGAAGCTGCAGGGGTGGAGAAGCTGCAGGGGTAGAGAAGCTGCAGGGGTGGAGAAGCTGCAGGGGTGGAGAAGCTGCAGGGGTGGAGAAGCTGCAGGGGTGGAAAAACTACAAGGGTGGAGAAGCTGCAGGGGTGGAGAAGCTGCAGGGGTAGAGAAGCTGCAGGGGTGGAGAAGCTGCAGGGGTGGTGAAGCTGCAGGGGTGGAGAAGCTGCAGGGGTGGAAAAGCTGCAGGGGTGGAGAAGCTGCAGGGGTGGAGAAGCTGCAGGGGTGGAGAAGCTGCAGGGGTGGAGAAGCTGCAGGGGTGGAGAAGCTGTAGGGACGAGGAAGCCAGGAAAGCCCCAAAACTGAAGAGACCCTTTGGCCTGTAGCAGGAGAGGTGACAGGGCCATAGCATCAACCTGAGCACAACCATGGCACTGTTTTTGAGACCAAGAGAGAGGACCATGTGAAGCCTGGGCTCCCGGGCAGCTGGGTGCTGAAGCAGGGAAACTGGGCTGAAAGAAGTATCCTAGTTCTGTCCTGCTGACTTCCTGGGCTGCCTTCCCTTGGCCAGCACACCTTCTAAAGGTAAGATCTTTTGAGGTGCCCACCCTGTGTACCCTGGGCTCACCTGAGCTCAGCTGAAGCACCTCACAGACTCTGTCTGTTTTGCGCTCAGCCCAGAAATGCAATAATTTCTGCTGCACAGGAGCTCACTGGTGGAGAGTGCCTCCCCTTGGGCGCCATCTCCATGAGCAGCATCTACCCATGCAGCAGCCCTGGGCCACTGGCCCTACTCAGAAGGACTCTCAAAAGCTTCCGGTTGCACCACATATCCTTGAACTTGCCGGTGACTTCTTCCTTTCTCCTTCTCAATGGAGCTTGAAGAGCAAGACAGGTCCTGAAGACAATCAAGGATGGAGGTGCAGGCAGGGACACACTCAAACAAAATCCCAGCTAGGAGCGGAGGAAGTTGCATACCCTCAAGTATGCCGAGGGGCCACACGGACACGTCCATATCGTGACCCAGACCCATCTACTGTCTGTCATTAAGAAAGAGCCTGAAGGGGACGCCAGCTGAGTAACTGACTTGACAAGGAGTTTGCACAGAGATCCCCATGTTCATCATGGTCACCTCAAGACAAAGGCAGCCCTCTGTCTCAAGGTGAAGCTGGGATATGGGGAACCCAAACAAAGACATGGGCAGGTTGGCTGAGTGGTCACTGAGAGAGCAGAGGACCCAGAATAGAACTTGGGGTAACAGTGGGACATGCACCCCCATCCAATAATCCCACCCCATTACCAGTGCTGTGGAGCTCTGGGGTGTCCTGAGTAGCACAGGCTATCTTGCTCACTGGCTGAGACATCCTAATTCCAACTCTGCCCACCTGTGCCTCAAGACACTGCTGAGGACCACATCCTTCCCCACTCACAGGGCACTCTGGCCGGAAAGTATCCCAGCTGATTGATACATACCCTGAAAGGCCACAGAAGCTGATAGGGAGTAAAATCCGCCCTCATCCAGGGACTGTCACTTACATGTTTTAGACATCACAGAAATGAAAGTATCAATTAGTGGGAGCCTTCTGGGACTTCTGTCCCCAAGCCTTTGTGCCCCCACTTAACAGCTAAGAAAAACATGATACAGAGAGGTTAAGGAACATACCCAAAGCCACACAGCCAAAGCCTAACTGAGTGGGATCTGAACTTCAGATTCTGGGTGCATATACAGCAGAAGTAGGAAGCACAGGCTCCAGAGGGGTCTCTGACTGTGTACCCACCCTTTCTATTCCCTGAGCAGCAGACCAATCGGGAGGCTCTGAGGCATAGGATGTCTTTGTCAGACCCACAGCCCAGCTGCATCCCCTCAGCTCCTTAGATACCTGAGCCTGTCTTCAATCATCCTGCAACACCACAGCCTTGCTCATCACGGCCCTCCTTCCTGTGCCGGCTCTAATTTCTCTCCATATCCTTTATGATAAGCCACTGCACAGAGGGTGACTTATGGTCCCCACTCTCATCTGCCTAGCATTTAAAAGGAAAAAAGAATTAAATTGGATGGCGCACCCCGGGAGCCTGTCTGTGGCTTCAGCCTCTCTCGTTACTAGAGTCGTATCACGCTGCGTTCTAATGGCTTCCTAATGGGCGGCTTAATCTGCCATTAAACCCCTCACCCAGTATCCCTGCCAGATGCCTTGGCCAGTGGGCTGCTGGCTGGATCAGGGCTTCTTTGACAAGGTATCCTGCTGGGTGGAATCCGAAGAAAAGGATGATACCCCAGGACTCCAAACCCAAACGTATCCAGAGCCCACCAAGTGCTAACTGAGAGACATGTATGGGGAACCTGGCACCCATCTTATGGGTGCCCCCATCAGTCCATCCATTATGGACCAGAGGGGATGGAGGACTAGAGTTCCCCATTTTCAGACTCAAGCTAAGAACGCAGAATTGGCTGTGTAACCCCTGTCCCTGCTTTTAAAATGTCAGCATCTATTTTAAAGCATTGTTTAACAACAAAAAAACCAGTCAGGCCAAATTAAAGATGTGAGCTGGCAGTTCTGGTCCCATCAGCAACTTCTAGAGAAGCCCAGAGGCTCCCCCGAGGTGCTCTCAGAGGTCTCCCCCGGCTCTGCTCAGCGTGGATAAGAGAATAATAAATCGGCCTCTTCCTCATCCAATTAGGCAACCACTGTATACTCCCCATGCTCACCAAAGGAGGGAGATGAGCAAGACCATCCAGTCCCGTTTGATTCGCCTCAGAACAAACCACCTCTTTGTGGCTGTCAGTCAGGGGGGTTAGAAAGGACCCGAGCTCACACCCTGCCTCGGAATGACCTCCTCTTCCTGTGGCTCTTAAGTCATCCCTGCTCTACTCAGAGGCAAAGCTGGGGTGCCTTAGGGTTGGGTCAGGCTGGGAGCATGTTGCCATGGTAACCTACAATTCCCAGAGCTGTGCACCCTTTAGTGACTTGCTGTGTGAAGCTCCAGGGCTCTGGCTCACAGCCTGTCCTCCAGACTAGGTCACCATCACAAGGACACATTTCTCAAGGCGTCTTTCTCAAGAGGGAATGTGGGGTGTGATCCCTACTGGGGGTATCTGCCCAAGCTAAGACACATCCTCTCTTTGGCCTCGGTATTTTCATCTGTAAAATGGAGGTGTTCGTTGTGGTGACTTGGAAACTGAGGTCGAGGAGCTCTCACTCCCATCTGAGACAGGACCACTCTCTGGTCCGCTGCCATTAGCCAGAGCTCAGGAGGACAATCTGCCTGTCGGCTCTTTTCCCAAGACATGCATGAACCGTCTGCATCATGATATAGGACTGCCATCCTTTTCGTATTTTTACAGTTAGTGTAAATTTTTAATTATGTGTCTGTACATAGAAGCAGGTGGCCAGACAGCGAGAAGCATCAGATCCCCCATGGAGCTGGAGTTATGGGTGGTTGTTACCCAGTGTAGAGGCTAGGAATGGTCCTAGGCCAGGATGCCAGTCCTCTGCAAGAGCAGCGGGTACTCTTAACCACTGAGCCATCTTGACATCCCAGGACCGGCACATTTTATAACTTCCTCCCTCTGTTTAGAGCGCCGTCCCCCCTCTGTCTCTTCTGCTTCCCGTGAAACGTAGTTCACTGAAACTCTTCCTTCACTCTGGCCCCCTGATCCTCACCCGCCTCTGAACTCTCTCAGGCTCCCTTGGAATGTCCACTGACATGGTCACTGCCATTTCCCTGTGAGATGGAGCCCTGTCATCGTGTGTATGTGTCTTATCTCCTTGGAGACAGTGACCTCATCTTATTCTTTATTTCTACTGTAGCAGTGTGGCTTCGATATAACAGGTGTTAAGTCAATATTTGCCAAAGATCCGTTAAGTGAATAAATCAATTAGATTCCCTGAAATAACCAGGGAGATCCAGTGAGTGTTCAGCCAGAAGTTTGAGAGCTCTTAGCCTTCGTGATGGATTTGGACTCAGCCAGGGGAATCTCCAGAGCTGTTAGAAATACTAATAGACCTGTAATGCTAGTACTTGGGTTGCTGAAGCAGGGGGATCATAGGTTCCGGGCCAGTCTAGGCTACATGGTGAAAACCTATCACCAACACCGACAAACTCCTGTGTGCAGAGTGCTATTTTAGATTACATGGAATATTCTCACAAGTCTCCATTCTGTTCTACTCTTAGCTGTCATCTCAAGATGCCGGCCAAAGATGCTAAGAAAGTTTAGCAGATTGATGTCCCCAGGACTAGGACCAAGTCACTTGCCTTCCCTGGAAGTGGAGCAGGGAGAAAAAATGATGTGTGTTCAAGCCCTTCATTTGGGAACTGGTTCCAGGAAGTCCTGATAGGAGGCAAACAGAAGAACGGGAAGTCAGGAAGAGTGTTAGTAAGCAAGATGCCTCTGCAGGTGACTGAGAGGTTTGGACCTGCCAATCCTCACCCACCTGGGCTGGCAGGGGCCGAGGCTGAGTGTACTCCTGTATGCAGAGACGGCGCAGACAGAGCGGGCAGGTCTGTACAGTGAGAAGCTGCTGCTGTCCATGGTAATGGTGCCTACCACAAGATGGGGCAGGTGGCCAGCATTCTCTGTACCAGGATGGGCTGGTGAAAGGAGGAAGACCTGGGGAATCAGGGAACGGGGGTGGGGTGGGGGTGGGGCCGCGGGGGGAGGGCACACACATCAAGGTGCCCCCACCTTGCTTGCTCCTCTTCCCACAAGGGCTGTAGTTCAACCCTGTTCACGGAAGGCTCAGAATGTTCACACAGGTCTTCCAGTGTTCACGTTTCCCAATGCTCTGGTCTAGGTCTGGATGGGGACACGTCCTCCAGTGCATTGTGGTCATTTCAGAACATTCCTGGTTGTTATTTCTATTACACCATCAGCCTCCTTGATATGTCCTAAAAACAGAGAACAC
This sequence comes from Peromyscus leucopus, assembly GCF_004664715.2. NCBI lineage: Eukaryota > Metazoa > Chordata > Mammalia > Rodentia > Cricetidae > Peromyscus > Peromyscus leucopus. Next base: position 116,189,935 of record NC_051065.1, read on the forward strand.
TTCAAGGCTAGACCGGTGACTCTGGGTTCAAACATCTGCTGTGCAAACCTGACCACCTGAATGGGGTCTCTAGAACTCACACGAAAGCCTGATGTGGTGGGGTGGCTCTATGATCCCAGCACTCCTACGGTGGGATGGGAGCAGAGACAGGGGAGCCCCTGGAAGTTTGAGGGCCAGCTAGCCTGGAGTAGGCAGTACAGCAACAAACAAGAGGGACCCTGCCTCAAAAACAAAGAGAAAGGTAAACACCAATATCAGAGAATGGACAGATAGACAGACAGACAGACAGACAGACAGACACACACACACACACACACACACACACACACTTTAAAACTATATTTTAAAAAGCTTCAGATATACCTAACTGCTGTGGTATAATCTTTTCGTACACTGTGAAGATGTTTCTTTGCCAAGGCGCCTACTGATTGGTTAAATAAAGAGCTGAATGGCCAATAGCAGGGCAGGAAGAGGTTAGGCAGGACTTCCATGGAGAGAGAAGGGAGGACATGAACTGGGGCCCTGGGAAGATGCTAGAGGACACAAAGAGGAAAACGGGAGGTGCAAGATGGAAGAGAGGTAAGAAGCTATGAGACAAAATGTAGATTAATATAAATGGGTTAATCTTAGTTATCAGAGATAGTGGAACAAACCTAAGCTATAGGCTGAGCTTTCATAATTAATAATAAGTCTCCGTGTCATTTGTGTGTGTGTGTGTGTGTGTGTGTGTGAGAGAGAGAGAGAGAGAGAGAGAGAGAGAGAGAGAGAGAGAGAGAGAGAGAGCTGGCAGCCCAAAGAAAAATCCATCTACACCTTACCAGCAACAGTCTGTGGAAAGAAAATTTCCATTCTAGGAGAAAGATGTGGAGCCTACGGGACTAAAGAGCTTAGGGTCACTGGGTTAGTTAGTGACAGACCCACACCTGAGCATCCCCAGAATCAGAGGCCAGTTCTGTTTCATTTTTATGTTTGCTCTTACTTGAAAGGTGGGGACCCTGGCCTATTGACCTCTCTGGTGACTATCAGAAAGGAACTTTTCCTAGTGTAAATGTTAGTGACAATTCAGTCAACAACTTGGATGATTCCCCATGAGGCAGGCAGAGGCCTTCCTTGGGCATACATGGCAATCAACTCCCCCTCCCCCCAAAATGACTTCCCTGTTGTCCTTCAGAGTGAGGCCAATGCTCTCCCCAACAACCTCTGCAGCTCACTAATTTCTGGTCCTAGACTCGGCTTCCTGGGGATTCCATGTGGCCAAAGGAAGGGAAGAGAAATCTAAGTGTGAAGGTAAGAAAACTCTCTCTCCACCTCTTAAGGGTTCTGCCTCAGTCTGCTAAGAAATTGACAAAGACAGGCCACGAGGAGAAAAGCACATGTGTTTTCTGTGCTCTGAGCAGCTCAGGAGGAAATGCGGAGCAGAATATCTAAACCAGAGCGTTTTCACACCAGGCTTGGTGGAGAGCAGAAGGTCAGAGGAAAGGGGCAGAAGCTGGCTGGACATGGTGGAGCACACCTACAATCCCAGTACACAGGAGATTGAGATTGAAGCTTCCAGAGTTCAAGGCCAACTTGGAGGATGGAGTGAGACCCTGCCTCAAGATAAAATAAAATAAACACATAAATCAATGAAGGTAATAAGCTAATACAGTGGGGAAATGCGTGTTTTGATCAGGTTGTGTTGGCCCTAAGCTACTTACTCCATGTCATATACACCGTGGTTTATCTCACTATGCCATGTCCCCAGAGACTGTTTCATAAGCAGCTTTTGACTCTATTTGGAGGATGGAGGGTGACTCTACACCTGGATGAGCACATGAACAACACTCTCTGTCAGACAATATCCCTGCAGTGCAGCCTGGTAAATGATTTATTCTTGAGAGTGGAAATGGTGTCACTTTGTAAATATACCGGGAGACCTGGGAGTGCAGGGGAACAGGAGCAGATTGAAGTCATCACGAAACCCAGGCCCCAGAACTTAGCAGACACACCAGACCAAAGGGAGGCTGGGAATCCTTCACCTGGACCGCATAAAGAGGTGGACGTCGAGCATGGGGATGGCAATGGCGATCTACCCTTTACCCAAGGGACCAGTAGGCAGAGAGCTGCGGCCTATCTTAGGGGCTCCAGCTCTGCTGGTCCCCGCTCTTGACGCAGCCTGCTCCACTTGCCATCTGCTCCTCTGTCTGTTCACCTATCTGGACCTGCTGTCCATCTGCCCGCCCATCTGTATAAACTCAGCCCTGCCCGTTCATCTCTGCTGCTGCGCTCAACTCCTCTGCCCTGTTCCAACCTGTAGCCTGGTGGCAGCACACAGCAGTAGCATTAGCAGCAGCAGTGGCAGCAAGGTCTCTCTGGGTTCAGTCAGCTGTTTGATTATCTCACTCTGACAGACTCTTGCATTTTTTCCCACTTAGGCCTCTTTCCTCTTTAACCCTTTGTAGTCCCACCGTTACCCATGTGGATGGATGGATGGATGGATGGATGGATGGATGGATGGATGGATGGATGAGTGGTTTGGTGGGTGGATGGATGGATGAGTGAGTGAGTAGATGGATGGATGAGTGATTGGGTGGGTGGATGGATGGGTGGGTGGATGGGTGGGTGGATGGATGGATGGATGGATGAATGGATGGATTTACTGAGTGTCGTGTGATACGGGATATCAGAATGAATATTAGTAATCAAGACTGAAATAAAAGAACCTGTGCCTGCCTCAGCCAGGGTCATCAAGGAAAGCAGGAACACTGGGAAACCTTCTGCCAATGAAAACGCCACACCTCAGAAATTCATCATGAATAATCTGACATTGTGAAGAGACACAAATGTGTTCATCTATGTTTCAGATGCAAAGTGCTCATGACACTGAGCAAGGCCTCTTGGGGGTCCCTGTCTTTGGGGGTAACTTTGGAGTCCCTGTCTTTGTGAATGAGGATGTCCTTTCACTTTGGGTACAGACAGGGAAGCTTTCGCCTGAAGGTTGAGGACCCACCTCAGGAAAAGGCCAGGACCATCCCTGTCTCTGCTGGCCCTCAAATTCCTCCAGCTTGGGGTAGTATGTTCTAAACCTATCAAACTGCTGTATAATTTATTTCATTCAGTATTAGACTTAGTATTCAGGGTCAGAGCTTAGACTCCTAAGATTCTGTCCACGTGTCCCCCAGGGGGCCTCACACTTGTTAGGAAGCTGCTCAAACACTGAGCTACAACCCCAGTCTCTCTTTAGGACAGGTTCTCACTAAGTGACACAGGCTGGCCCTGAACTCCCTCTGCAGCCTAGGTACATCTCAAACAGAACATCCTAAGGGCCTCCTAAGTATTCCTCCTGGAATTCTATGGCCAAGCCAACTTTTCGTTCCTTTTTTTTTTTTTTTTCCTTTAGGGGGAGGTTTTTGTTTTGTTTTGTTTTGTTTTGTGTTGTGTTGTTTTGTTTTGTTTTCAGACAGTGTCTCATGTAGCCCAGGCTAGCCTTGAACTCTCCTTGTAGCCAAAGATGATCTTGAACTTCTGAGCCTTCTGTCTTCACCTCCCTGGGATTACAGGAATGGACCACCACACCCATTGTCTGACTGTTTTAAATCAGCAGGATGAACTCCTTTGAAGCTGGTTCCTCTAAACTCCACACTATAAACTCCACTTCATACAGACTACAGACTTCTGGGATTCTTCAGACCATACCTGGGGCTGCCAGATTTATACCCCGAGGCAATTTACCCCTGGGATCTCTTCTTTCTCAAACTGTCAAAACTCTTTCAAGATTCCCAGAGCAGAGTTTCTGTTTCAAATGGATTCTGTGGTGGTCAGAGGAACACAGGACAGAGAGTTCTATAGACCCCTGGCTCAAGCCGATTACTGTCTGAGGAAGCCTTATCCCAGAACTCGGTAAACACAAGTCTGCCTTCCAATGCCTTTGTGGAGGAATGGAGAGCCCTACTTCCTGTCCTTTTCCTGAGTTTTCTAATCCGCAGGGCTCTGCCGTGAGCGGGTAGAAGTAGGGAATGGTAGAGGATGGGGGTAGGGGAACGGGAGAGAGTTGGGACAAAGGCATTCAAAAATCTCACTGGTCTGAGGCAAAGGCTTCTGGACAACAAGGCCAATGGCCACCCGCATTAGCACTCACCGTGTGATGGGAGACAAGTGCCCCGGTTCCTAGAACTCTCACACCAGCCAGTAAAACTGGGCATTGCCGCTGAGCCTGCCTTAGAGATGAGGAGTCAGAGGCCTGATGCCTTCGATCTCGGATACCCAACCAACAGGCAGTGGGAACCCAGCCTGAGCTCCCAGTCTTCCTCGGAGTCATTCCCTGGTCTCATATTCTAGCTCCCCGAAGGTCTGAGTTTTCTCCCTTCTTCTCCTACCTCCTTCTCCAACTGCTAGCTGTGGGGGGAGGGCAGCCTGAGTATAAGTGAATATTTAGGCCTTGTAGAAACCCAGATAGTGGGAAGTACTTGAGACAAAAATGTCCTGGATTCATGAGGCTGGGGAGGTAGCTCTGTGAGTAAAATGTCAGTCACTCAAGCTCAGATCCTTGGCCCCCAGGTAAAAGCCAGCACGGTGTCCCACACCGTGATCTATAGTATCAGTGCTAAGGAGGCAGACAGGCCGGTTCCCTAGAATGCGTTGACCAGTCCAGAATTGGTAAGCTCCAGGTTGAGCAAGAGACCCTCTCTCAAAAAATAAAGAGAAAACAATAGAAGAAAACATTTGATATCAACATCTGGCCTTCACATGCATGCGTGTGTGTGTGTGTGTGTGTGTGTGTGTGTGTGTGTGTGTGTGTAGTGACATGCATCCACACATCCACACCGACAAATACACTACACAAAGAAAGGTAATGTTGTACTGGATTCAAATTCTGACTGTCACCCATTGCTGAGCCTCTAGCTCCCTGCTGGTAAATGATAAGTAGAAAATGTGTAATTATAAATTCCATCTTGCTTAAGCTTTTAGAAGGACTTTGGGGCAGTCGTGTTTCCAAGTCCTTCTTGCCTGTGGAAGCTGGCACTGGAGAAGGTCTGGCAGCTGACATTAATGCAACAGGGGGAGGGTGAAGTGGGTTGGGGAGGGTTGGATGGACAGGCATCTGATACACAAAATAGTCAACCAATGCCAATCTGTCCAGTGGGAAGGAAGGGCACAGAACTTGCCTCCCAGGACCCTGTTGGGCTGGAAGGAGATGCCACACAGGAGGCCCTGAGCCTAGGGAGATGTCACATGAGGAAGGAGTCATCCCCCTGCAGTATCCACCGTCCGAGAGCCAGTGGCTAACAAAACCTGAGCCTTGCCTTGGAGGGTGCCCAGTTGTAGGAGGGGACGGGATGTAGAAAGGGGGTCCTTGAACTTCATGGAGCCTCATGGAAGCACAGTGGACTTCAGGCTGGGTCTTAGGTCATCACATGGGTCCTGCCTCCATTGCTCTGTGCTTGACTCTGCTGGGCCGGCGCCATCCACGGACTCTTCGTCACTTCTGAACAGGGGACCTGGGGTTTGAAACTGCACTGACATAATGTCGGTCGTGTCTAAGGACCCTGTGACAACCCAGATGACTGGTACCACCTCCAGGGGTCCTGACTCTGTAGGCATGGGCCGAAGCACAGAACAAATAAATGAGCAAACAGGAGTGTGCACATGGCTGACTGAAGGATTAGCCCTTGTGTGGTTGTGGAGTTGAAGAGACAGCTCCGAAGTTAGGAGTGCGCTCTGCTTCTGTGGAGGACCCAGGTTTGACTCTCAGCACCCATGTGAGACAGCTTCCACAGTACCTGAATTGTCGTAAACATATCCACAGAGACACAGACACACACAGACACACACACACACAGCACACATATGAACACTTAAAAATTAAATAAGTCTTTAAAAATATCTTGGGCCAGGCATACATGGTGGTACATGATTTTAATCACAGCACTTAGGAGACAGAAGCAAGTGGATTACTATGAGTTCAAGGCCAGCCTGGTCTACATGGTGAGTTCCAGGCCATCCAGGGTTACATAGTGAGACCCTGCCTCAATAAATAAATAAATAAATAAATAAATAAATAAATAAATAAATAAATAAATAAATAAATAAATAAATAAATAAATAAACAAATAAACAAATAAACAAATAAACAAACAAAGCCCAATTTTGTGGTTGTGGAGAGCTGAAATGTTGCAATTCTGGAACTGAATTATTTTGGGCACTGTTTAGGTTTTCAGTGGGATGTACTAACAGATTCTTGTCTCCCACTAATCCAAAGGCCAAGCATGTCATCAGAGAGCATCTGAGGCCTAAAGCAAAGATTCCCTGCTTTGCCATAGCCCACCCACCTGATGTTCCCACCTATGCATCTCTAAAAGACTTGATTTTTGACTTTCTTTGTTCTGTTACTGTAAAAATTTCATGAAACTGTTACCATGGCAGAACACAGTATTGGGGATATTCTGGACATGTGTTCCTGGGTCATGGTCATTCACGTCTGGCTTCAGGATAAACTGTCTCTTCTTGTTTCCTTTAAGGTCAGAGCTGTGTCTCTGCCAACTGCTAAGGGTGCATAAGCATTCATTTCACCTTGACGAAGCCAGAAGTCGGAGGTCATTATTAAGATGAGGCGGGGGAGGGAATGCAATTGGGCGTATGCTTGTGTGTGGAGGCCTCAGATGTCACTCCTCAAATGCTGTCCACTTTGTTTTCTGAGAAAAACATCTTTCATTGGCCTGGAGCTCATATAGGCTGGACTGGGTGGCCAGTGGACCCCAGGGCTCTGCCTGCTACCCGCTTTCCAGTATTTGGACTATAATTGTGAACCTCCATACCCAGCTTTCTCATGTGGGACCTGGGGATCCACACTCTACCGATTTAACTATCTCCTCAGCCCAGGGCTTAGGAGGCTAGTTCTCTCCACTTAGAGGCATTCTTTGCTCAGCCTGCCAGAACATGAGCAAGGCATGGGGTTTCTGTTTCTGGCTGTGTCTCAGGCTGTTTGTGGGGTACCAGGTGAGAGGCGCTTTCTCTCTCTGCCTCTGTGGACTGGGTGTGGCACTGTGTCCCGTTATCTTCCTCATGTCTGCGAAGGAGCTGAGACAAAACACTTCACACTGGCGTTGGATTTCTTCACACTGACATCACCCGAGGCACGTAGCTACAAAAAGGGCCCAGCGGCCTGTCTACCCAACGTGTAGCAAGCCACAGAGATTCCTCCTAACGGGAGGTCCCAGGAAACTGCCGGGATCACTAGCCTTGCAGGGCTGCGATGAGCGTGAGTAAACCATCCCTGACGCAGCTCTTCCCTCCCACAGCTCTCCGTCTCCTCACCCCACAAAGCTCTCACAGCAGCCCTCCAGTCTACCATCCTGCTCTAGATAACAACTCGCCTGGCATTCCTTCATAAGCTTTCCACACTGGCTAACAAGCAGGAGCTCACTGTGCCTTTATCTTCTCTTTGGACTTCACTGCCCTGTGAGAATGAGAATTTGACACAACTCATCTCCTTCCCTGGAGTCCCTCGGCTCCTCTGTGAAGCAGGCAGAGAGGTGTGTGCTCGCTCTCTCTCTCTTCTTCTCTTTCTCTTGTATAGTTTTTGGATATCTCAATGTGAAGGCCTTTTCGATAACACATTTTACTCTAAATAATGTTCTTACTATTTTCATACAGGCAGATTCTCTTACCATTTCCAAAATTCTCTGTCTCCTAGGTGACCTGTGACATGGCATGCTTTGAACCCCTCTCTAAACAACTTCTGAAAACAAACAAACATCCACGAGCCCCCTCAACAACTTAACAGCCCATGAACTGGAAGCGTCATCAACAGGAAAGAGACAGACGGGATATATTCCAAGTGAGTGGTATGGGGACTGGGCTCCTCCAGAGAACCGTCTAGAATGTGGGAAACAAGAACTGGTAGACATGGACTCTACAGTAGAACCCAGAAGAATCTGAGAAAGTAGGATGTGACATGGGGGTATCTCATTATGGAGTCTTTAGAACCACTAAGTTTCTAAACCAATCTATTCCCATGGGGAAACTGAGGCTCCAGATGAGGGAACAGGTCAATCAAGCATATTTTGGTCATAAACGACAGAAATCATGGTCCCGAGGAAGCCTGAGGCACAGCCCCAGTAGGGGTGGGGTGCGGGGAGAGTCTGGCAGCTGTGGTGACAGTACCTAGCCCACCTGTAGGCAGCCTCATCCCTGCAAGCCTTCTTCCCCAGAGTGCTACCGTAATTCATCTTTAATTTCTGCCATTGGGTCTGCAGAGCAGCTAATCATGAGCGCTAATTACTGCGACAAGGCTTCTCCCTTCTCTTTTTATGTTTCCATATTAGCCTGTTTAGTATGCTTTGTGTCTGTTTATTTTATGGCCGGAAATACTTTTAATAGCCTAGTAAATTGAAAATGGACTTCACGACCATCTGACTTCACCGGAGTTTTACAACCATTCAATTAATGGTATCAGTAATCTTCCTTCATAATTAGGCGGTTAGTAGCTTTGTCGAGCACTGCTGTTAACTAAATTAGAACTCAGTAACCACCTAATCGTATTTTGGGGGGCTCCAAATGGGAATCCAGCCAGCTTGGGGGCTGCCAGGATGGAAAGACACGATTAGCTGGCTGTAAATACCGCCTGCAAATATATGGTTTATTACGGTGATAACGGGCTTTGTAGCTCACATAAATCTGCGGGTTCCCGCTGACAGAGGAGAAATGGGCTCGCCTTGGTTGCTAGGAAATAGAGTTAGTTCCTGGGTCTCACATGCTCCATTGCCTTCTCCTGGCAGCTGATGGATTCCCTACACGAGGGGGAGCTGCCAGGAGCCACCCCACGGTGGAGGGAGAGGGCGTCGAATCCGGTCCCCTCTGGAGTCCACACCCAAGTGAGTCCACTCCACATCAGCTGTGCCGGTGAACAGAGCACACAGCCACGGATAAATGACACTGGGGACCGGAAGCTAGATGAGCGCGCGGGGAAGGCCACAGTGGGTTGTGAGCGTCAGATAACAATCCCAGTGCCTCATCTGCCCAGGACTGGCTGCCAACTGTCACACTTCGCAAGGAGACAGATTGCTGAAGTGCGTGAGAACTGGAAACTGCTGCCTCTCACTCAAGTGATCCTATTTCCACCTATTTACACCAATTAGCTCCCCCAGATGTATGGGATAAGGAAAAAGTCACTTTTAAAAAAAAATACATAAATTTTCCTTGTTAGATATAGCTTAAAAGTCCAAATATTTTTCATAATAGAAAAGCAAAAAAGACTAACTGTATAGGTAATTCATCCAATTAGATGTGTGACACTCCCCCAAATGTCCAGAGAGCTGATTCAAAACCCTGACTAATACTCTATGCCCCCCCCCAAAAAAAACCCACCAACTGTATCTGCCAGCTTTCAAATCTCGTAAACTCGTGAAGTCAGTCAAAATGTGAACTTTGACTGACTTGGTTTTGGATAACAAGAAACACTGGGTAGACGTTTGGGGAAGAAGTATTTTGTAGGGCAGGGGCAACCATATATGCCGTGTGGGCTGCACTGTTCCGTTGCCTTGCGTCGGGAGGTCAGTGCGACAGAAGAAAAGCTGTCTGCTATGATAGTGCCCCTGCACACTAGCTGTGTGATTCTAGGCAACTTGCGCATCCTCCGTGGATCTGGGTTTTCCGTTGTAACATGGGGATCGTCTTCCCTCAAAGAATCATCAGGATGAAGAAAGGAAACTAACCCTGAGGAAACATTGCCCCCCAGGAGCATCGCTGCAGATCTGAGGTGAGCATCAAGTCCATTCCTTTCTCCTTCTCTCACTCCCTAAAATACCCAAGCAAACCCTACTCCCTCCCATCCAGCTCCGCAAATGCTGTGTTCTCTAGAAGACTCAATGACTCCCATGCTGTAGACACTGTTGGCCCAGTGAATTTCCTAGCTCTCCATAAGGCATGTCAGGCAGGGGCTGGGGTGTCTTCTGCAGTCTGCACAGAGAGTCCCTAGTGGTTCTGTGGTGGGCCTTCCCTTAAGAAAACCTCCAGAAAGATGGCGACACTTCATGACTCCAGGAGACAGAAGAGCAGGAATCAACTCCATGGCTGAGAAACTGGAGAGGAAGTGCTGTACCGTGGCCAAGTGATGGTGAGCTAGCCCGTCCTCTCAGAATCAAATCGGGTGACACACATTGCTTCACCCCCAGAAGACTGACCTCTAAGGGCTGCAGGAAACCCCCTCTACCCCTCAAGCCCTACTTGTCTACTTTCAGTTTCCCTCCCCTTATCGCTCTGTATGTGTGTGTGTACTTGTGTGTGTATGTTTGTGTGTACTTATGTTTGTGTGTACTTATCTGTGTGTCTGTGTATATATGTGTATATGTGTGTATGTACGCATGCACAAGCACATATATATGGAAGCCAGAGGATAAGCGTGGCTTGATTTTTCATCAGGCATCTTCCATCTTGTTTTTGTTTGTTTGTTTTGTTTTGTTTGTTTGTTTGTTGTTTGTTTTTTGAGGCAGGGTCTTTTATTGGCCTGGAACTCACAAAGTATGCCAGGCTGGCTGCCCAGTGAGTACCATGGACCTATCTGTCCTCACCTCCTCAGTGATGGGATTACAAGAACACACCACCATTTTAATGATTTTTTTTTTTTTTTTTTTTTTTTTTTTGGTTTTTCGAGAAGGGTTTCTCTGCGTAGCTTTGCGCCTTTCCTGGAGCTCACTTGGTAGCCCAGGCTGGCCTTGAACTCACAGAGATCCGCCTGGCTCTGCCTCCCGAGTGCTGGGATTAAAGGCGTGCGCCACCACTGCTAGGCCTTTTAATGATTTTTACGTGGGCTTGAGCTCAAGTCATTGCCCTTGCCTTTCTAGCACTTTACTGACTGAGTGACCTTCCCAGCTCTTTCCTTATTTTTAGGCAGGATCTCTGTAGTCTGCCCAGTCTGGCCTTGAACTCTTGGGCTGTGACAACCCTTCTACCTCAGCTTCTCCAGTAGCTGAGACTGCGGGTGTGCGTCACCATGCCTGGCTCGGCTCACCTGTATCATCTGGAAGAAGCTAAGGAAGCTAGAAAATCAGGGAAGGCAAAGACATGGGGGGGGGGTGCAGGTGGTGGGGGGGGGGGCAGACACTGAATGAAAAGGACTTTGCAAATCACTTGAAGGAAGTCATTCTTTCTTCTAAGGCAAGGGAAAGTAACAGAGTCTAAGGTATGTAAGTGGTAAGGCCGGAGCATGTATAACAACAGGGTACAGGTGTAGAGGGGGGCTGAGTCCAGAACTCTGCTGTAGATGGAGGGGAAGACCTCCAGTTGTCCTGGGTACCACGCCTGCTGCTGAGGATGGAGTGCCAGCCGACAGTGCCCTGCAGGACCAGCCAGCTCAGGATTCTCTGAGTGCACAGCCGGTAATACCACACTGGGTACTCAGCTGTGTCAGGCCAACTGAGGAATGAGGCTGTGCACCAGTAATTTATGTACCTGTTTGAACTCGGGGCTTGCAAATAAATTTAGTTCCTGGCCAACAGCCGAAGCACGTGTGTCCGCTGGAGGGCTGCCACGGAGGCAGGCAGAGCGGTAATTGAGAGCAGATGATATCCTGCTGGGCTGCTCTTGGAGGGAAGGAGCCACCCACCACCCTCCCTGCTTCTCCTGCCCCACTCCAAGCCCTGGGGAACAGGGACCAGGCCACCTAAGGGGCAGAGCTTAACTTCCCCACTGGAGGTCTGCCTTTTTTCCAAGGTCACATTTACACTCCACGTAAACGTGAGCAAATGAATCTCTTGGAACCTCAGATTGCTCACTGTCAGATCGAACAATGCCACTACCTACACTCCAGGTCACTGCAAGGATGAACTAACCCAACATACAGTAGTAGTGTGCTGCTTAACACCAGGACGGTGGTGGTGGTGGCGGCGGCGGCGGCGGCGGCGGCGGCGGCGGCGGCGGCACTCTGAGAAGAGTGTTGGGGGCGTAAAGTCACTGAGAAGCATCTCAGGGCATGCTCACATAGACCCAGCTGTCACTGAGAAGCATCTCAGGGCATGCTCACATAGACCCAGCTGCTGCAGCCTGCCCTGGCGTGGCCTGTTGCTGCCTGCATCAAGATGACCCAAACCACAGGAACTTAAGCAGGCCCAGGGAAACTGAGGCAATGGAGAGTCTTCCAACACAAGATGCCTGAGGCTGTATCTGGTGTAAGATGGTATGGAACTGTAAAGAAAACCTTCTTTTAGATAGATAAAAAGGAGTATATCCTAAAATGAAGAAAGTACAGTAGAGACAAAGTATGGTAATGTAGCCACTCAATGCCACGGTTAATCATGATGCCATGCTCCAAACTGCACTGCTGTTTGTCTGCATGCCTGCAGGAGTGTATTTGTGTTGGGTGCATGGGCACATGCACGTGTGTGTGTGTGTGTGTGTGTGTGTGTGTGTGTTACTTGGAGCACTTGCTCGGGTCTCACTCATTGCTGAGATTCTCACTGTCACGTGGACTCCTGTCACCACTGGACACTGTCCCTTCAATCATTAAGTGCCACCATGTGACCATGGGTTAGGTGCTGAAGACAGAGACAAAAACAACACAATCTGGCTTCCTCAGAATCTCTCTCATAGCTGAGGTTTTAAAAGATTCATTTTATTTTATACATGGGGGCACTTTGTCTGCATGTATGTCCTTATACCACATGTGTGCAGTGCCCACGGAGGCCAGAAGAGGGTGTTAGATCCCTTGGCCATACGGATGCTGGGAATCGAACTAGGGTCCTCTGGAAAAGCAGCCAGTGCCCTTAACTGAGGAGTCATCTCTCCAGCCTCTCATAATTGCATTTGAAACAAGAAGGTTAAAGAATTTAACCCCCCAAATTGAGGAGAAACTTGACAATTTCTTGCATTTCGGTAAAGCCAAGGAGTGCATCGTCTAAGCACCTCCCCAGAGAAAGTGTTGCTGGAATTCCTTCCCTGGGGGACATGTGAACATCTGCCCCCTCCTCTATGTGCCAGTGACAAACCCAAGATAAATTCCACCACAGTGCACTCTAGGGAACCAATGTGTTTTATTGGCTCTCCTTACAGAGCAAAGGTCAAAGGTTACTGATGTGGGTGCTCCTACAGCCCAGGAGGGTCTGTCTGTATTTGCCTGGATGATAACAGACCCTGGCGGTGCATACAGACCCTTCCCATGGTCTTCTCCCATGTGCTCTAGCCATGAGCCAAAACCCCAAACCACAATAGGATCAAACTACATACAAACGGTTGGGAGGAGTGACCAGATCCTCAGGCAAGGATCCAGTGACTCTCCTAGGAGGGAATGTCAGCAGTCCCAGGTCCAGTTGTGACAGTTGATATCAAGAAGGCACAGCTGACCTCAGGAGCACGAGAGGCTGGTGCTGCATAGTGAGGGAATCACCGCTGTGACCCTGAGCCTCAGGAGTTTCCACTTAGCCTTCCGAAGGCCCGATGAAGAACTCTTTTTACCACCCGCATCTTATCAAATGATGCGCGCGTGTTTGTGTGTGTGTGTGTGTGTGTGTGTGTGTGTGTGTGTGTGTGTGTGTGTCTTCTTAATGATTCCACCAACTGGGTAATACTGGAATTTCCATATGATCACCCCACTCCTGGGACACAGTGCCCAAGCCGTGGTGGGGTCTGTTGTCTCCAGGTATCATGTGGTGGTGGGAAGCAAGTAGCAGCTGGCATAAGTTGCAGCAAGCGTAATTGAAGCAGGGACTTCTGAGAACAGGAATAAGATGGATGGGTGGGGGTCAGCAGGGGACATGCTGACACTCTCCATAAGTTTAATGTGTTCTGTCTGGAAGCAAGAATTCAATTAAACCATTCCTCAAGGTGCCACGCTGACTTCAAGCCCGCTGGACACTGGCCATTCTGCCTTTCCAAGGCCTGGAATTCCAATGTGTTACTTGCTACCTTTGTCTCGCCCTGGACACCACACAACGCAAGGACATCTGTAGGCCAGGCCCTCCGGAATGAAAGGTCCCACGGACAGCTCTGAGCCCCGAGAAAGCTTCAACACACGGCCCGTTAACTAGCCTTACAGCTAAGCAAAGTGAGGAAGCATTAGACGCTGATACCCGCAGGCGGCTGCAACCAGGGTCAATGGCAGCTGGGGGGCAGCTGGCATTGCCGTAAAAGGGATGCAGGTGGGTGTGGTTGTCCCAAGGACCAGGAGGCTCCCCTGCAGGGAGAGCCAGGACTGCTAGGCATCCTACTATGTGCGGGACAAATTTTCTTGGTATCCTAATTTGGTTTCTCCTGCTGTGATCCAAAGCAACTTAGGGGAGGAGAGGTTTATCTGGCTTACAAGCTATAGTCCATCACTGAGGGACACTGTCCTGGCTAGTGATTGTTTTTTCCAACATGACATAAGCTAGATTCATCTGGGAAGAGAGAACCTCAGTTGAGAGAACGCCTCCATCAGATAGTTCCGAAGGCAAGCCTCTGGGGCATTTTCTTAATTGATGATCGCTGTGGAAGGGCATAGTCCACTGTGGGCAGTGCCATCCCTAGGCAAGGGGGTCCTGGGTTAAATAAGAATGCACGTGGAATAAGCCGGTCAAGCAGGTTTCTTCATGGTCTCTGCTTCACATCCTGCCTCTAGGTTCCTGCCTTGGCTTCCTCTGATGACAGACTGCAACCTGTAAGCCACATAAACCCTTGCCTCCCCAAGTTGCTTTTGGTCATGGTCTTTACCAAAGCAACAGAAACCAAACTAAGACAGAAGCCCAGGGTAGCACTGCCTGCTGTGGCCTGGGCTCTCCCACATCATCATTAATCAAGAAAATGTCCCACAGACATGCCTACAGGCCAATCTGATGGAGGCAATTCCTGAATCAAGATTCCCTTTTCCTGGGTGACAAAAACTACCCAGCATACTTTGTAAAGCCAGAGAATACATGGTGGGCATCTTTAGGACACCAAACTCCTCAAAATCATCATTTGGCCAAGGGAGGCACCAGGGCAGGAGCCCAGTTCAGACCATGGAGCTGGGGGACAGTGACATCGATCCACCTTCTCAACACTCCAGGACTCACTTTTCAGGTACAATGAGATCAACCTTCCCTTTAGCTTGTATATTCCTGAGCTGGACAACCTTAGATGAACACATGCTCACACACTGGCTGGTTTAAGCAATGGGTGTTATTTTCTCATAGATCTGAATGCTAGGGAGTCCAGCATCAGGGGTCTGGTTCTGATGAGGGCTGTCTTGCTGGTACACAGATACCCACTGCATCTGCTCATGTGATCTCTGCATATGTTTGGGGGAGTCGGGAATGGGGAGGGGAAATCAGGAAGGAGAGGAGAAAGAATGAGAGGTGGGACAAAGTGGGACAAATAAGAAGGAGAGAGAGGGGAAAATCACTGTCAACGGTCCATATATAAGGCTCTCTGAGAGCTCCACCCACATGGCCTCACTTGACCCTAATTATCTCCCAAAGATGCTAGGTCCAAATGCTACTACACTGGGGCCCGTGGGCCTATCATCTGGGTTACGGTGACCATAATTCAGTCACCACAGCCTCTGTGGGAAGTGTGCTATTTGAAACCAGTAAAAGGACAAATTATATTACACCTTCTTCATGTGAAGTCAGGGGCTCGGGGCAACAGATGCACAACCATAGGTCTCAGCCACAAAAGTACCAGCAGGGGCAGGGAGTACCCGCCCCTCTCTGTAGCTGGCATCATATCCCGTCAATGAGTCTTCTCAATGAACCACAAGGTTCTGCATGAAGCAGCTGAATGCTCTTCCTCAAACACTTGCTTCAAGATCCCAGTTAACCCTTAGGGTGCCTGCCCGGCTTCCTCAGGCTTCTTCAGTTCTCCAACAGTGGGACCTCTGCTCAGTTACTTCAGCAAGATCCCAAACTAATGAGCATGTGACACTGGAAAACCCAGAGGTGCTCTTGGCTTTATGCACATCTGGATAACGCTGTCTCAACACCATCCACAGGTGGGGGTCCCTCTCTGCCTCTCTTTCCTCTGTTGTGGTTGCGTTCACACTGACTTCCTTCTCCAGGCAAGATGGCTGCGGTTGCTCCGGCATGGTAGGCCTTAGCCCTCATGGCCTCAGGAGCACATGCGTCCTCCCACTCAGTGCCAGTGAAAATGAAAGAGGACTACTGTTGGTGCTTTTGTTCTCTCAGTTCCTGCCTAGAGTTCCTGACCCGATTTCCTTTCATGATGGACTGTGATATGGAAGGGTAAGCCAAATAAACTCTTCACTCCCTAAGCTGCTCTTGTTCATGGCGTTTTGTCACAACCACAGAAAACAAATTAGGACATTCCCAGAAGTAGGAAGTGGGGCCCTTGGCCAGTGACAACCCTCAGAGTCTGTACAGCACACTCTGCTGGCCACCCTACATACTACCAAAGAACCCCACATGTTAGGAGAGTGTCTTAGTTAAGGCATCTATTGCTATGAAGAGGCACCGTGGCCATGGCAACTCTTATAAAGGAAAGCATTTAACAGAGGTGTTGGCTTATAGTTCAGAGGTCTAGTCCATTATCATCATGATGGGACAGGGTGGCATGCAGCAGACATAGTGTTGGCTACGTCTCAATCAGAAGGCAACAGGAAGTCAACCATGACACTGGAAATAGCTTGAGCATAGGAGAACTCAAAGCCCACCCCCATAGTGACACACTTCCTCCAACAGGGCCACACCTACTCCAACAAAGTCACACCTCCTAATAGTGCCACTCCCTTTGGGGGTCCATTTTCTTTCAAATCACCCCAAAGAACCTTTTTTATTTTTTAAGAAAGGGTCTCACTGTGCTGCCAAGGCTAGTCTTGAACTCCTGAATTCTAATAATCAACCCTTCTGACTCACCATAACTTGCTTAGAACTAAGGTATTTGCCCCCACTTTTCAAAGCCCAGAATGTAGGTTGAAAGGCTAAAACCTAAGAGCGTCTCCACTTTGAAGTGGAGGCTACTACCTTAAAACTTAAAAGATCTGAAATGGAATGTGCACCTAGAATCAGGAGGGGTGAGGCAGACAAGAGCTGGAAGGTCTGTGGCACCCATGTTCCTGGTCTGGGTCCAGGGCTCTCCTGCCTTCTGCAGACCAGCCACAGAATGAAACTGATCCTAAGGGAGAGAGAGTCTGAGGGGATACTGTAAATTTATTTTTGCCAGCACCAATGTACATATGAAAGCCAATCTCAATGCTCACTTCAAGGAACGAAAGTCTATCCGACAAGATTAATTTCCAGGTCCACTACAAGTGATTAAAATTTCATCTAAATCCTCAGTGTCTCTTTTCACTGCCTTAGAAATCCAGCTGCCACTGTTTGCTGAAGGTGAGGGGCGTGGTAGGCAGGTGCTGCACAGCAGTGGCCTTCTTAGGACACATCTGAACTGCTTCGAACACAGAGAGCACTTTCATGCCCAAATCTAAGCAGCCTTCTAGACCAAGTCTCAGTACATGGAAGCCCTTGGGTCTCATCCGGAGCAAATCTGCCAGGTGTTGTCAATAAAGTTTTATGGGATGAGGCCCAAACCCATTCATGTACACAACATCTACATCTTATGCGTCTCTCTGTCTTATGCATCAGTGAGGCAAAGAGCTGCCATAGAGACTGTGTGGCTAACAAAGTCCGAAGTGTTCCCATCTGACTCTTCAAGGAAAAACTGGCCAAATCTCACTCTAAACCACTTTCAAGGGACAAGAGAAGTAAGGAAGAGGTGTCAGAGAATAGAGCATGTGTTTCTATCCCTTAACTGGTGTAGCAATCCATCCAGGCATACATGCAATCTCAGGAATTTAAGACACTGAGCTCACTGGCTCAAGGTCACATGACCAGTAAAAAATGGGGCTGGGGTTTGAACTCATATCTTTCTCACTTCAAAGACCCAGGCCTCTTCCAATACGGAACTGCTTATCAGATTCTTCAGCCCAACACTGATTGCTACTTTCATGAAATTTGACTCGGTCACATTGCCCAGATATCTAACTAAATATTTCTGGGTGTGCCTGTGTGGAACTTTTTGAAGAGATTTGCATTCAACAAGCAGAGTAAAGCAGGTGACATTCTGACCAAGGTGGTCACCCCTTCTGTGACTACTGAGCCGGAACTGCCGTCCCTTCCCACCAGACACACTCCTGACTCTCAGATTCAGACTATGATCTGCATGATCGGCATTCTACTTCTCAGGCCTTAGAGACTCCACACCAGCCTTTCTACAGGACAGATGGTGGGATTCTCAGTCTCCTTATGTGTGAGCCAACATCTTACAATAAACCTCTCGATTACATATGATGTATAATGTATTGGGGGATGTGTGCATGTGAGTGTTGTATGCCTGAATACATACTTTATGTGTATGTAGGCCTGAGGTCAGCATAAGGTATCTTTCTCTACCGTGACCACCTTGTTTTTTGAGGCAGGGTCTCTCACTGAACCTGGAGCCCATTGATTTAGCTAAGCTGGCTGTTTAGCAAACCCCAGAGAGGCTCTTGTCTCCACCTGCCTAATCCTGGAATTACAGGTGTATGTCACCATGTCCAGCTTTTCCTTCTTTAACATGGGTCCTGGGTGATCACTCAGGTCATGACTCATTCTTATGAGCCAAGTATTTTACCGCTAAGCCATCTCCCCACACTATCTCTATTAGATACAAACAATATTTATCTCTATGTATACTTTACATAGAGATATGTAAAAATCCTATTCTCTCTGTGTCTCTGAAAAACCCTAATACACTAGTCAAATATCATTTTTCTTTAATATGGAAGTTTCTGAAATATTGTATAAAATTTGAATGGCAGTCCCTTTAACTCCATGAAAAGCCGTTTGCTTGCTACATAAACAAGGCTCTAGTGAATCCACAGAGCTGAGCTGACCGAGTCAAACCCACAGAGTGCCTATTCAGGAACTATGGGACCTCAGCAATGAAGTGACGTGGCTGTCACCTGAGTCACCTGGAAAACACATCAAGACTTGAATGCTGTTGACTTATAGGTCCTTGACTCCCGCTGTGACCATCCCACAAGTCAGCCACCATTTTCAAGCTTTGTTTCCTCCAACTAGAACATGGGGGCAGTGAGAGCACCCAGAACCCGGAGTTCTTCCAAGTTTAAGTGAGAAAATTCACACAGGGCCTTGCTGTGGGCCCCAGACACCATAGGTGCCCAATAAATGCTGACTCCCTCAGCCCTGAGCTGCCTCTGGCCATTCCTTCCCCAGGCCTTGTAACATGATGTCTCTATACTTCACATTTTCTGTTCTGATGAAAACAAGCCCATCTTGCCCTGGTTCCCCACCTCAAAGCTTTGATCTGTTTGCTATAGTAACTTCTGAGTGGCAGGGAGGGAGATGATATACAAACTAATATAAAATATATTTTGTTTTCTATATGTATAGAAAATTTATTTCTCTATACATAGTATTATAAAAACAATTTAGAGAATTGTTGGCTCAGTTGGCTTGTCTGGCATGCATGAAGCCCTGAGTTCAATCCCCGGCACCATGTAAAAGGGCCAAGTGGTACCGACTGTCATCTTACCACTCTGGAGACAGAGGCAGGGGATTCAAAGCTCAAAGTCATCCTCAGCTAGACCTGTCCGGTTAAAGTCAAGCGGGGACTGTGTGAGGCTCTGTTGAGGAAAGAGGGGAAGAAAGGAAGGAAGGAGGGGGAGAAAAGAACAGAGAGAAGAGAGGGAAGGAGGGGGAGGGGAGGGAGGGAGAGGGGAGGGAGGGGAGGGGGAGGGAGGGGAGGGGGAGGGGAAGGGGAGGGGAGGGAGGGGAGGGAGGGGAGGGGGAGGGAGGGAGGGGAGGGGGAGGGAGAAAGGGAAAGGGGAGGGAGGAGAGGGGAGGGGGAGGAGGGGGAAGGGAAGTTAACACAGATTGCACCTCAATCCACGGGGGTCTAGAGATGTCGCCACTGCCCTGAGCTTGAACCACTCCACCCATGTTTGAAGCCCAGCCCCTCACTCCCAGCATGCCACTTCTTGGCTGCCTCCCCTTTTCTATTTCCATGGCTCTGCCAGCTTCCTGTTGGAGAAGTCTTAACCCATTTCTAATTGATCTCTTATCTCCATTTCTTCTCCTCTCCAACTCCGTTGACCCAGATCCCAGCCAGGAGCTCTGGGGTCAAAGTGCAGACAGCTCACTTGGCCCCCAACAGGTCTCTTCCCTAGACAGGCTTAACTGTACAGCCTCCCCTATGGTCAAGGTCACGGATCAGTGTTCAAAGGTCAACCACAGGCACTGACCAATCAGCCTGGAAGACAGTAGTGCCAGGAGTTAACCCCTTACCCTTTGGCTTGGAAATGGACTGCTGGGGACATGGCTGGAACAGCCCTCTCCCATGAGTGCGGGGATTTCCACATCTGACGAGTGTCAGCCTCCCTGGCTCACACGGAAGCCCTGATGATGCCCTACCATATCTTCCATGCTCTCTCCTCCAAGTCCAGTCCTTTCGTTAACCACCTAAACTGTCTCCTTCCCCTCGCAGGGCCACATCATCCTAGATTGCCCCAGTGTTTCTCCAACATGGCTCTGTCAGCACATAGAACTTGCATGTCACATCACAGGTGTCAGTCAGCATGTCCATGTCACACCCTCTTAATGTGATGGCTTAGATGTACCTACATACTCAGCTCAGCCTGCAGATACTTGCTCAACTTTGGTGATTTTTTTTTTTTCTGATGAGAACCTTCAGATTGCAAAGCCATGTGTTTCTGGCTTCTTTTGGAGCGCTAGGCCTGTCTAGCAGCTACCCTGGAACACTGTGAACCAGATGTCCTGCCCTAGAGGAGAAGTAAGCCCTCAGATTCCCAAGAGGTGCCAACTCAGCCCATGTCAATCCTTTACACTCTTTGCCTGTCCTGCCATTGATTTTGTATCTCTGCTTAAGAATTTGAGGGTAGAAAGTTTCCCTGTTAATCTTGGGGGAGTAGTGTGGTGGCATTGTGTTCCCCGAAATATTGTGAACCCTAATAAACTTATCTGGGGTCAGAGACAGAACAGCCACAATATTAAACATAGAGGATAGGCAGTGGTAGCACATGCCTTTAACCCTAGCATTCCAGAGGCAAAAATCCATCTGTTCAAGGCTACAGCCAAGCATGGTGACTCACGCCTTTAATCCCAGGGAGTGACGGCAGAAAGAGAAAGATATATAAGGCGTGAGGACCAGAAACTAGAAGCATTTGGCTGGTTAAGTATTTGGTTGGTTAAGCTTTCAGGCTTCTAGCAGCAGTTCAGCTGAGATTTATTCTGGATGAGGACTCAGAGGTTTCCAGTCTGAGGAAACAAGACCAGCTGAGGAACTGGCGAGGTGAGGTAGCTGTGGCTTGTTCTGCTTCTCTGATCTTCAGCATTCACCCTAATACCTGGCTCCAGGTTTGATTTTATTAATAAGACCTTCTAAGATTCCTGCTCCAGAGTAGGACTGTTAAAACAATAGGCCAAGCCAAGGCCTGTAGAATTCCTCTTCACGGGATTGTGCACTTCCTCTGTGTGTGTGTGTGTGTGTGTGTGTGTGTGTGTGTGTGTGTGTGTGTGAAGTTACCCATCCTGTCCTAGATGATATCCTCTTCAGTAAAGTGCAATGATACCGAGATACCTACTTTATAAGAGATACCAGGTTGCGTCAACAGGATGGTAGATTAAAAAGCACCTAAAACCCACAGCTGTGCCTGGTCCAGTGGAAGCCACCCAGTGCCAGTTTTAGATCCCAGGAGGAGCTGTAAGAGATACAGTGAGATGTTCCTCACAGAACTTAGAACATCTAATGGGTAAGTACACATGGTTATCAGATAAAATTTAAATAATATTCCCAAGAGCTTCACAGAAACTTCAGGCCAACCCAAGTGAAATCCTAATGTAATGAAATTCCCACCATTGGGCTCCTGGATTAAATATTTGCAGGACTAGAGACATTGTTGTACTATGTCCACTTTAGCCTGTGACACATATTTATACAGTAGCTAAGAAAGAAAAAAAATGCACCTCACTGGGTTAAACAATGAAGACTGTATGGTAATTTATCCAACCAAGCACACAAACCTTGGTTTCAATAAAACCAAACCAATTCCAGGCGGTGGGTCCTTCAGAACTCCCGACCAGAGACGTGTGTATCCCTTTGAGTTCTGTCTCTTGGCCCGTTGCTCTAGCTAAGACGACAAACACTATCAAATGGGAACAGAGTGGGCACCTTTGTCCTGTCCCTGACTCTGGAGAAACTGCTTGGAATGTGTTTCCCTACTTGTTAGGCTGGCTCTGCTCACCACATCCAGCCTTCATTATGTTGAAGTATGCTCCCTCTACTCCAAGTTTCCTCTGGGGTTTCTGTCATGAAGGATGTGTCAAAGGCTGGTGTCAAAGGCTTTTTCTGCATCTCCCAGGATGGCCATGTGATCTATCTCAGAGTCTAATGGTGCAATGTGTTACATTTACTGTTTTGTGTATGCGTAACAGTCTTCGCACTCCTGGAACAAAACCAACTCCATCATGCCCCATGGTGCTTTTACTGTGTTGGTGACATCAGTCATTACTGGGAAGTTTTGTGTAATGTTCATCAGGGAAATTGCTCTATAGGTGTGTGTGTGTGTGTGTGTGCGCGCGCGCGCGCGCGCAACCTTAGCTGGGTTTGACATCATATTAATACTGACTTTGTAAGAGTCTGGAGAGATGGTTCAGCAGTAAAGAGCACATACAGCTTTTGCAGAAGACCTGGATTCTGTTCCCAGCACACTGGGAAGCAAGCAGGTGCTTCTTCTGGATTCCTTGTTAACTGCACTCACATATACAAATTCTCTCTCTCTCTCTCTCTCTCTCTCTCTCTCTCTCTCTCTCTCTCTCTCTCTCTCTCTCACACACACACACACACACACACACACAATGAAAATAAAACAAACCTTTTAAAAACGCTGGTTTTATAGAAGGAGTTTGATAATGTCTCCCTGCTATTTTATGGAATAGTTTGAGAGACATTAGTGTTTGTTTATTTATGTTTATGTATGTATATGGATGCAAAGAGGCTAGAAAGGGTGTCATATCACTTGGAGCTGGAGTTACAGGCAATTGAATAACCCAATATGGTACTGGGAACCAAAATCTGGGTTCTGTGAAGAGTTGCAAGTGCTCTTAACCACTGAGCCATCTCTCCAGCCCCCAGAGCACTGGTGTTGAAGAAAGTAGATGATGATGAAAGTGATAGCCACATCCAAACGCCGATAAAACTGACAATCAGCTTCTAGAAACAGCCAGCTCTTTACAACATCATTCAGAGGAAAGATGCGATGTAGACCACTCAAGCCTTCTTACCTGCTACCCATGAGCCTATACGCTAAGAGGTTTTAATTAAAAAGAGATTGGGAGCTGGGAGGTGACTCAGTCGGTATAGTGTCAGTCAGCAAACAAGAGAACCCTGTGACCAGACTCCTATTACACATGTAAAAAAGCCAGGCGTAGCACTATCTGTGACTCCAGCTGTGAGGAATAAGAGGCAGGAGGATCCCCAAAACTCATGGGCTGTCCAGCCTGCCATAATCAATGAGGTCCAGAATCAGAGAACATCTCTGCCCCCCCCCCAATTAGTTAATTAAAATAAATAGTGTATCAACCTCTAGCCCCTATGTGCATGCACACATGTGTGCATACCCATATGAACATGCAACACACACACACACACACACACATACACACACACACACACACACACACACACACACACACACACACAAAGGGGGGATTTGTTTTTCCAGGGTGGATACCTTATGGATGAAATTTAACTAAGTTCAGATGAGAGCAAAGATATTCCGTGTGGGAACTTTACTGCCCACAACACCCAACATCTGGAAGGGATTTCCCACACTTTCCAGTCAAGGTAGATGCTTTCCTTCTGGAACTGCTTTGGGGGTGATCTTGGGGAGAATGATGTCAATGAGCCATTATCCCCAGGCCAAACATTCTCTCCCTTATAACAGGATCCCAGGAACTCTCTAGAACTTCTCAGCTATCTTTTGGGCACCTCTACCCAAGGGTCACAATTCAACTGTGAGTTAAAGGAAAGAAAGGTAAGCTAGGATGATTTCTGAAATCCCAAGTCTGACGTAACCTTAAATTCTTGTGGCAACCAGTTTCGCTGCCCCGGATTTGGAAGGATCTCCAAAGAAACGTTGCTTCAGGGCATCCAGGATGCCAAGAGAGATTACAGCAGCTGAAGCGGGAGTGCTGGTGAGCACTGGGAGGTGACGATTGCTCAAGCATGTGATTTATGGTAGCCTGTGGAGCAGCACAGTGAGGCAGAGGGGGCCTGCCATTTTGGGAGAAGCCAGTGAAGGCGGGGCCAGGGATGGCTGGCACCAGGCCAGGCCAAGGACTCCAGAGTAAAGTTAAATTGTTGCAGAGGGCTGGAGACCTGGGGTCTGGTCCCAGCCTGGCTGGTTCTTTTCTATCTACCCCTTGACTACAGGGGAGGCTTAGCTGGGTCTGACTATCCTCCACAGTGTGGGAGTGTGCATCAAGTCGGCAATCAAACGCTGAACACTTTCTCTGTCCAGGCTCCAAGTATTAACATGGGCAGAGAGCTTGAGCGAGGCTATAAGACAACAGTGGGTAGAGTGCTTGCCTAGCAAGCGCAAGGCCCTGGGTTCGATCCTCAGCTCAGAAAAAAAAAAAAAAAAAAGACAACAGGGTAGAATGGTGGGCTGTAGCTAATCAGAACGCCCACTTCCGGTGCCCCACAGGTCTGACACAGCTATGAGTCCACATACCTC
Source organism: Peromyscus leucopus (assembly GCF_004664715.2). Taxonomy (NCBI): domain Eukaryota; kingdom Metazoa; phylum Chordata; class Mammalia; order Rodentia; family Cricetidae; genus Peromyscus; species Peromyscus leucopus. The sequence goes on from NC_051065.1 coordinate 116,214,629, forward strand.
TGGTCTGACTTGGCCATGGCCACATCTGTTCTAAGCATCTCAAGGCTACTATTCTTAAAAAAAAAAAAAAAAAAAAAAAAAAAAAAAAAACCCTAATAAAGCTATAGTTGTGCCTAAGTTCAAAGGAAATGGGGTTTGGGGAGACACCTCAGTCGGAACTGAGTTCAATTCACAAAACCCTGTGAGATAAGCTAGCCATGGCACCATGCACTTGAAATCCCAGGGCCCAGAGACTGAGACAGGCTGATCCCTGGAACTCACTGGGCAGCCAGCCAGCCTCACCTACTTGGCAAGTGCCAGGCCAGTCAGAGATCTTGTCTCCAAACATCAAGGTAGACAGCACCTGAGAAATGTCAATCAAGGCTGTCCTCTGACCCCTTTAGGCTTGTGAACACAAACGTGAATACACATTTGTTTACACACACACACACACACACACACACACGCACACGCACACGCACACACACACACACACACACACACACACACACGCAAGCGCGCGTGCACATACACATAAAAGGAAATAGCACCATAGATTGTTTGCATTGAGAACATGAACTTTGCGCTCATCTGGGGGGAAGGGTCCCCTGCTCTGTCTTGAGGAGTCTGTATTCTATGGTTTGTGCTTCCAGAATATTCCACAGCCTTGAAAACCAAAAGATTTTGTTGGTCTATGCAAACTTTATTTGACCAAAGTATATATACTTTTCAAACAGATCTCTGATATGAGAGGATGGCTGAGTTCTTTTTTCCTTCAAAAGGCCAGACGGTGTTTTCTGCTCTACAGGATAGAGGTCCCCAATTCTACCGTGTCAGAAGAGCGGCACTGTAGCATGGCTGGGTCTGTGTGAGCCCTGCTTTGCATAAACAGGTGGAAGGGCCTGGGCTGCAGTGTGCCGACCCCTGGACTGTGATGTCGGTGTGGATTATTCCTTCTCTCTGCTGTAGAAACATCTGGGGTGGATGGCCTGACACCTCTGGGGTATGGCAGCAAGAATCAGAGTCCACAAAAATGATGTCCATGGCCTGATCCTACCTGTGAACCTGTGACCTTGCACAGAAAAGGGGACTTGAAAGTATGATTGACTGTAGGGCACTGAGTCATAAAAGCATTATCCTGGAGGGTCTTTCAAAGAGCAGAGAGAGAGAAGGGCAGCACACAGGTGAGAGGACCTGGGTGGTGGTCAGAGAAAGAGATGAGATGCCGCACCACAGGCTTTGAGGATGAGGTGGGCTGAGCTGAGACACGTGACAACTTCTAGAAGCTGGGAAGGTGTGATGGTTCATACCGACTGTCAACTTGACAGGACCTAGAATCGCCTAGGAGATAAGTCTCCAGGCATATCTGGGAGGGATCTAGATTAGGCTGAAGTAGAAATACCACACTAAATAAGGATGGCACTATTGCATGGGCTGGGATCCCAAACTAAATAAAAAGAAGAAAAGCAAACTAAAACTGTAGATGAATTTCTGAACAGTCTTATTAAATAAGAAACACAGAGCCAAATACAGAGTTAAAAGCCCAAGAGATCAGAGCACTAGTGAAGAACCAAGACTACCTTTAGCTTACCACTCACTGCCGTCCTTCCCCTGAGAGAGAGAGAGAGAGACCTTTTTCCCCGTGTGTCTTGTGTTTTATTGCTTTCCTGTTCTGCCTTCTCATTGGCTCTAAGCCCAGCCACATGACTTCCTCATCACTGCCTGTCTATACAGACCTCCTGGTCTCTATGGTTGGTACTGGGATTAAAAACTCAAGGGTCGCTGGGCGGTGGTGGCGCACGCCTTTAATCCCAGCACTTGGGAGGCAGAGGCAGGCAGATCTCTGTGAGTTCGAGGCCAGCCTGGTCTACAAAGTGAGTTCCAGGAAAGGCGCAAAGCTACACAGAGAAACCCTGTCTCCAAAAACAAAAACAAGAACAAACAAACAAACAAAAACTCAAGGGTCACCACGCTTGGCTGTATCCTTGACCACACAGAGACGTTGCCTGCCGTGTGATCCGATTAAGGGCGTGGGCTACCACCACTTGACTGCTGTCCCGGGCTCGCTATGACCTCTGATCTCCAGGTAAACTTTATTAACATACAAATAAAAGCACATTTCAGCACAATTAGAATATCACCACACTAAACAGCAGCCTCTGCCCACCCCTACCCACTTCCTAGTTGTGGCGGCAATGTGAGCAGCCACCTGCTGCTCCCGCTGCCGTGGCTTGCACACTATGATAGACTGTCCTCTCAAACTGTGAGCCAGAACAAAGCTTTCTTCCTTAAATTGCTTTTATCATGGCAATAAGACAAACAATACGAAAGGAAGCGGATCCTTCCCTGGAGCCTCCAAAAGAACCCAGCCTTAGGGCTGGCTGTGGACTTTGGGTTTCTGACCTCCAGGGACTGTGTTGAGCTAAGCTGTTCCCTTTGAGGAACTTTATTATGGCGCAAAAGAAATGAACCCAGCAATATAGCAGATGGAATATGCACTAAATATCCTCCCTAAAACCTAAAACTTATGAAGCTCAGTGCTCTTAGCCCTTGGATAGACACTGATGGCTGCATGACTCTAAGCAGCCCCTTGAGTCTTCGTTCCCATCTGTAGCATGGGGACGCACTGGAATTGTAGTCCCAACTGTTGCCTCAGGCTGGCATCCCAGCCTCCACCTTCGCAAGACTCTAACCAGCAAAGACATTATCATCGAACGTCTATCACAGGGCCACTGGGAAGACGGCCAAGGAAGCCCACCAGGGTTTAGAAACTTATGGAAAGACGTAGCAAAGAGAAGAGGTTGCCTCTCCGTCTTAGTCACTTTTCTATTGCTGTGATAAGAAACCTTGACCAAGGAAACCTATAAAAGAGAATACTCAATCTGGGGCCTATAGTTCCAAAGGGTTAGAGTCCATGACCATCATGGCGGACAGCTGGGCAAAAGGCGGACAGGCATGGTGCCACCACAGTAACTGAGAGTTCACATCATGGGACACAGCCAAAGGTAGAGAGAGGAAATGGCTTGGGCTTTTGACACCTCAAAGCACAACCCAAACAGCTCCACCTACTGGGGACCAGGCATTCAAATACATGAGCCTATGGGTGCCATTCTCATTTAGACTACCACACTCGCTAAACCCAGTCTCCTGAAACAAACGGAGAGGCTGGGAAAAAAATGAACAACTCAACTTCAAAAACTTCAAATCAATATCAGTACAGAAAAAAATTAATTTTATTTTTATGTATGTGCATGCATATATGCCTGCTTATCTATATGCGCATCACATGCCTCCAGGCACCCGTGGAGGACTGAAGAGGGCATTAGATCCTCTTGAGCTGCAGTTGAAGGTGGTTGTAGGCTGCCTGATGTGGGTACTTGGAACCAAACCTGTGTCCCCTGCAAGAGACGCAAGTATTCTTTTCCACTGACCCATCCCTCAGCTCCTAGTTCAGAATCTCTTTAGGTTATAGACTTCCCAGAAGAAAACAAATCTCTAGCTCCTTGATAGGCCTGTTCACTGGAAGCCTCTGGCTTCTCTACATTTCTTTCAGGAATTCTAGAACCAGCAGTAATAGTAGCCTAGGGTTTTCTACTGCCCTCTGAAGAGTCACACTGTGACTTTCCAACTGCTGTTATCCAGGAGGGCCATAGTTTGGAACCTAATGTTCCCCTGAAGGCCTATGTTTTGAAAGTTTGACGGCCAGCCTGTGGTGCCAGTATAAGGTGGTGATGGTTTCAGGCAGCCATATCACAGGTGTGCCCACAGGGGCTACTGGGACCCTCCTCTTTCTCTCCTTCTTTCCAGGCCACCATGGGGTGAGCAGCTTTGTTCCTCCACGTGATCCCCAGCATGATGCATCACCCTGATACAGGAGGCCAAAGCCAGGGGCCAGCTATCACGGACTCTGGAACTGCGACCCAACATTAACCTTTGCTCCTCAGAAGCTGCTCATCCCTGGTATTTTGTCCCAATAGTGGAAAGCTAACTGGTATCTCCAGGATACTGACTACCCACATCATCTCCCAGCTCCCATTGTTCTCTGGGTTCTTACTGGAGTCATAAACAGGCAACAAGAGAACACCTAAGTGGGTGGCATCTCTCCTTACCACACCTGCCAGGTGCCCCCCGCTCCCCCCCGCCCGCCGCCCATGGAGCTCTCAGCACCATATCCCAGGGATCTCTGCTTCACTCCTCCTGACCCAAGATGTTAAAACCTTCTGTGACTACTGTTCCTTCTGTATCCCCACACCCTCTCACACTATATAGAAGCCCCTTTGTGTGTGAGCATGTGTGCATGCATGTGTGGAAGCCAGAGTACAAGTTCAGCTGTCCCTTCTCACCTTGTTTTTTGAAACAGGGTCTCTTGCCAGTCAAATTGGGCTGCCTATCCAGCAACTCAGGAGATCCACCCAGCTCTGCCTCTCCAGCACCAGAATTACAGGCACATGCCACACCCGGCTTTTCACATGTGGGCTCTGGGTACGGAACTCAGGTCCTTGCTTGCATATCAAGCACTCTGCTGCCCGAGCAAGCTCCCGGCTCCTAACAGTCCCTTTATTAAGCTTGCCCAACAACACACCAGCGGAGTCTGTCATGTGCTTCCCGCTGGGACCTCACCGACATAAGTGACATGCGCTTCCTCCACCGCCTGCTGTAAGCTCTGCAGCCACTGCCATTTAATATCGAATCCCGCCCCGAATTCCAAGTGGTGGGCATGACAGGTGCAGGGTACAGATGAGACTTCTGAAGCTCGGAGAAGTTACAGCCCCACAGCTGAGGGCAATCCAGCAAGAACGGATCCCAGACCTCTTAAGCCCCACCATGCATGTTCAGCTTCAGCAATGACAGACAGGACATCAGACCTCGCGGTTTCCACACACATTAGCACACCACTGGGATCCTTGCAGAGACTTCCCCAGGGTCAGACTCAGCAACATGCTTAGACTCTGCCCTACGCCCTGTGAGAATTAACCCTGCTGTGGGTGACAATCCTCCAGGAGGCCCATGCCAAGCAGCCTAGCTTCACCCTTTTCCGAGAGGCTGAAAACATTTGGCACCTGTGAGGTCTATAATTGGTGGGGGGGAAGGAGGAAGAAGGGAGTCAGAGAAAGAGGCAGAGGGATGGAAAGGTCTCGGCAGGTCAGGCTTAAACATCAAATCCTTTGCCGTCCAGCTTTGGTGGCTTTGATGTTCGGCAGGAGGGTGGCAGGCACATGTGCAGAGGTCTGACTTTTGAAATAGAGAGTGGCTTTTGCAGACAGGACCTCTGCTCGGCCCCACACAACAGTGGGGCTGAAGTGAGCTCTAGAGAAAGATTTGTGTCGACCAATCAGAGTAGCCAGAGAGGCTTCATCTTCAAAGCAAGGTTTTGTAGACTCTATCAGTGGCATGGGGTGGGGGGAGGGGGGCAAGGGTTCCTCAATCACTCTCAACCTTATCCTTGAGACAGGATCTCTCTCTCTCTCTGAACCTGGAGTTCACCAGTTTGGCTAGACTACAAGGCCAGTATGTTGCAGGGACCCTGGACCTTGCCTCCCCAGTTCAGGGACTGCAGGTGCATGCCACTGCACCCAGCTTTGACGTGATTGCTGGGGACTGAACGGTTCTCATGCATGCACAGTAAGAACTTTATAAGCCAAGCCTTCGCCCCTAACATGCCATCAGAGATCCCTGTGGCTTCAATTTCCTCTTTTAAAACATGGCTGATGCTATGCTCACAAAGATGCCCTTGGGACTCTGCTGAGAATTCCCAATCAACCCCATCCCAGGGGACCCTGGGTGAAACCAAGTAAACTTCGCTATACATTTCTGTGAGCCCCACTGACTCTGTCTAACTCTTGCTAACCAAAGCAAAGAGGAACTCACCAAAAGGGCTTCAAGGAGTTAGAGAATGCATCGGGAGATTTGCAAAAGTGTGGGGGCTGGGCTTTAGATGGACTGAACCCACAGGAAGGAGGGCTACTTCCTAGAGCTAGGGACGGTCTGATACATGATCCCCACCCTCCTGTAAAAGTCTCCCATATGGTCTCCACCCTGGAATGTCCAAATGAGCCAAGGAAGGACTGGAGACTGAGCCAAGGTCTGATACTCTTCTTCCCTCTCCTACAGATGGCTAAGAGTCATCTTTGGCAGAGGATACTGAAGCCTGTCTCCAACCTCACCTATGGACCAATAAATAGCTCATCTCTGTGGCCAGAGCCCTACCTCAACCAGGGGAACCTGGGCTTGGAAGATCAATAGCTAGGCATCGTCATTCTGAACTCTGATGTAGCTCACCTAGTTTCTCAGGTTCTCAGAGGTCCTAGGAGCCGCGGGGCTGACGCTCACAGCAGTCACCATGTATTCATGCCCATGAGGGAGCCTGACTGCTTCCCATTCACTGTGCCTATGAAGGACTTCATTGCAACTCCCTCCCAATAATACACTTCCCCTCAGAATATCCTTCTCAGGCTCTGCCATCAGAGGGATAAAGGCTTTCAGCCAGATTCTGTTCTAAAGGAGGAGTGGAGACTGATGGGAATTAGAGCCATATACATTGAAGGGAAGGGCTGATCAGTAGTCCCCACATCCATCAATAATCTGAGCGAGAGGGGGTTTTGTTTTGTTTTTAAGACTTCTTAAAGAGGAAAAAGTCATGAATGTTCCCCACTGAAACTTTTATTTTGTTGCTTTGTTTCAAGATGATCAGAAACATTCTCCAGCTGTAGCCTCCATATGTGCACATGCAAACACATAGGCAGGCTATGTACTCATGTGTGTGGAGACTGCAGGTCAACACTGGGTGTCATTCCTTAGGGACTATTTACCTTGGGTTTGTTGTTGCTGTTTTTAAGGACAGAGTCCCTTAACGGCCTGAAGCTTGCCGGGTGGACAAGGCTGGCTGGCCAGGGAGCCCCAGGGATCGGCCTGTCTCCACTTCCCCCAGCACAGGGATCGCAAACACACACCATGGAGGTGCCTCTTTGACATGGGTTCTGGGGGTCCAACTCAAGTCCTCATGGTTGCCTGCATCTCCCCGGTCCTCTAGCTTCCCCAGCCATGCCTGTACTCTCCACCGATGGCACAAACAGTGCTTCCAAATCCCCAAGTTCAGGGACTTGCAGCAGTAAGCACTTTATTTGCTCCTAGGCTCTGTGGGTCAGAGACATGGAGGCCGCTTCCCAAGTTGTTTGGCCTGGGCCCTCTTGTGAGGTCCCAGTCATCCAGCTGCTATACTCTGTCCAAATGAGGCCAGGATCTGGCTCCCGGCAGCACCCTTTGTGAGGCTCTGTGCAGGAGGCCTCAGTGCCTTCTAGCATAAGCTCTCCTTCTGTGGCAGCTTGAGTGTGGTATTGTCACCTTTAGGTCACTGTGACAGAATGCCTGGCACCAAAAAAAAAAAAAAAAAAAAAAAAATTAAAGGAGATAGTGTATCCTGTGCTCACGGCTTCAGAGGGTCCAGTCTGTCGTGGTGGGGGTGCTTAGCAAAAGAGAGCACATCCCACCCTGGCTGCTGGGAGGCAAAGGCTATGCTGGCTCTTGGTTACTTTTCTTCTTTTTCCCTTTTCATTCCGCTGAGGTCCCATCCCATGGGGGAGGGTACCCCCACACTCTCAGGTAAGTTTCCCCCTCGGTTAAAATCCTTAGTGAGCACACGTCCACAGACCCACTGAGGGAGCCTCAGTCTCCTCGGTGATTCCAAATCCAATCAATGTCACTGTGAAGATAAACCATGACAAATCACACAACCCAGAGGAAGGAGGGCCAAGAAAGGCACGGGATGCGGGTAGGGGAGATGGAGCGGTGTCTTGTGTGGCCTTGTCTCAGGTGGCAGCAGTTGGCTGGTCCTATATGGGAGCGTAGAGCAGAGCATGAATAGCAGAGGTCGGGGACACTGTGGTCCTCTCAGAGGCTGCTGTGGTAGCACAGTTCTTCATTACTAGCCTGTTTTGGGTGATTTCAGGAATCGGAGTGGCAAGTGAACAGTCCTGCTATGAAACAGTCACAGAAGCAGGGGCTCCCGCCCCCAGCAGCCTCACATCCAGCAGGTTCATGACTCACAACAAGACGCAGAGGCTCCTGGCTCAGCATCTAGCTCACGCGTGCTGTGAAAACGAGGACATGGCTACAGCTCTTCGCTCTTGCGCTGTGATTCTGGCCTGGAGTCAGCCAATAACCCAGTTTCCAGTGGCAGCGAACCGTGACACACGCTGGGCAGACTTGTTCTGGACCAGTCATGCCTCCCCTGCCAGACCTCCCCATCGACCCCTGCGGGGATCAGAGGCTCAGCTCCAGCATGGAGTAGACAGAAGAAGAAGCATGCCTCCGTGCACCCACGAGGATCTAATGAAAACAGCCATATGCTGCAGAGCCTGCCACACAAATTCCAGCACAACAGAAAAAGCCCCATGCCAGCCTCCGTGTGCCAACATTGCCATGGGGAAGATGGGTGACCCTCCCAACCCAAGTAAGAGGAAGGACCCAAAGCTTGAAGAGGCCATGTGCATTTCAGAACTGCCCCCTTGCCCTCCAGATGGTAAGTGCAGCATTAGAAAGTATGGAGAAGGACTAACGGCTCCATTTCCAGTGCTCTCTGTATTCACAAAGCACACATAGAAGGAAGTCCATGCATCACCAGCTCTACTGACCCCCAGCTCAAGTGAAGATGGCAAGGCAGAGCCCCTTACAGCAGGCAGGTCTCTCTGGCCTCTGTTTCCCTCCTCATATCTACTCCTCTGATACCTACCCTCCTTTCTGCATCTCACAGGTCTCCGAGATGATCCAGGACCCACAGGATTCAGGACCAAGCCCCATCTCCAAGGCCCTCATTCAAGCACCCCTGCAAAGGCTTTTTGCCCATGTCAAGAGATGCAGTTAAGGGCCCTGGGTAAGATGTAGACATGTTTGGGGCCATTACTGTTGTCTAGCGCGTCTACCTGGTGTCCCAGTGTGCCCCTGTAGAGGAAAAAAAGCAGTGAAGTGTCGTGAGGTCCCTGTTCAAAGCAGGTCCTCCTCCTGGGCCTTTGCCCAGCTGTGCACCTTAAGTCATATTTGGACTCCTGAACACAGCGGGTCTCCCCAACTTCTAGTGAACTGCCCCCTTCCACTTACTTCCTTCAGGATGGCTGCAAATGTGGGAAGGATGTAGGAAAAGATTACCATAATCCCACCCTGCTGTTACACAGACTAGAGATGGGGTTTGTGGCCCTCTCCCCCTAAACAGCTCCCCAGCCCCAAGTCTTCTTCCCCAGACCACAGCCCTGAGGGAAAGAGGACAAGAACAAGCCCCAGGCCTTTGCTTTAAACCCCCAGGCTTTTGTCTCAGGTCAGGAGGAGGAGGAAGAAGTCAGGCATCTTGGAAGTTCACCGTCTGTATTATCTCGTCATGGTCCCTCTCCCTGTCTGACTGTCTATCAGGAGCTCTGCCTAACTCCTAATCCCTCACACCCAGATTTCACTCCTCCTTATCACCAGTGTAATTCAAAGAGCCCCAGTTAAAGGAAGTCAAAGACCAAAGCTTTCCTGTCACCTGTGTTGGTCATGAAAGGTGACGCCCAGGAGCCACCATGCGCCATCACTTGGTTTTCCTTGGAGACAGCCTGGCAGGAATTCAGACTCCCAGCAAGACAACAGGCATGAGAGGTCAACTTGAGCCCACCTCGAAAGTCAGGAGCCAGGGAGAGAGACCTTGGGAAAGCAGACAAAGACCTTGGGGAGCAGGACAGGGTTCCTGACACCTGGAACTCTCTGTGCTGGGGCCAGGAGAGGCTGGGACAAACCCAAAGGTCCCTGTGGGTATTGGTCAGGTCCCCAGGATGGCATGTGCAAAGGAAATGCATGTGTGTGCTATGCCCACATTCTACAGAGGGCCACGCACCTCCAGGCCCAGTGCCTCGGAGACTGTTTCCTCAGTTTACCAGTTGACTATCAGTCTTGGGAGTGGTTTCCCATTTTTAATAAACTCTATTTCTGTTCACATGTCCTTGGTCCAACTCATTGGATCTTTTGACTGTGTCCTGCGGACACTCAGCTAGGTAGCCCAGGACTCAGGCCCATGCTTTTTACACCTCCATGGCCAGCCAGGTTAGGATGGTATTAAAGTTATGGCCAAATGCAGCAGATTCCCAGCAGGCATTCCCAAAGTGCCTATTGTCTGTCACTGTTATGTATCTGGAACCCAAGCACTCACAGATGCTGGGAAATTGGGCTTTTAAGGCAGGCCATCTCGGGAGGAACCTGACTGCCCTCACGGGCATCAATACACACTCAATAACAGCGCTGGTAATGAATTGAGTCCACTGTTAGATTCCTGTCACTTGTCACTAAGCTGAAATTTGTTCAGAATGAAACATGTCACGAAGGACCTGAGGAGTGTAATCAGATTGGGTGAGAGTGTTTCACTTGCCCCGGTGTGTAGAACTGGAGGTATCTGAGGTTGTACCCAGCCCCTCCACACAGAGCCCTGGCTTCTACACCCACAGTGCAGCGAGAAAGCAGGAGAGGGTGAAATGGTACAGTGTGCCCTACCCAGCACCGGGCAGAGCTGAAGCCTGGCCAACGCTCCTTCAACTTCAGTACAAACACTGTGGGCAGGTGACCTCCTGACGCATGTGGTCCTGAGATTGCCAGCAGAGAAGCCCTTTGGCATTAACCAAAGACAGGTGGACACAGACAGCTCAGACTGTCTGGGGTACTAGGAAACCTTCCCAAGGCCCTTGTGGAATCAGAGTGGATCCTAGGGGCACAGGGTGCCAGCTCTGTAGTCCTGGACCCAGGCCCAGAGCAGAAGCAACCATGGCATGCCTTCATGTCTTCAGAGACACAGGGGGATAAAGGGCAGAGCAGTCAGAACCCCAAACCTGACCCTCTCCCACTCTGTTTTTGAAGATTTATTTTTGCATTTTAATTATGTGCATGCATGTGTGTCTGTAGGGGAAGGATGTGCATACGAGTGCGGGTGTCTATGGGAGCCAGGAGAGGACATCAGATCCCCTGGAGCTGGAGTTGCAGGCAGGAGTCACCTGCATGGATGCTAGGAACTGAACGTCAGTCCTCTAAAGGAGTAGAATGTGCTCTTAACTGCGGAGCCATCTCCCCGCCCCCTCTATCTTTCCCGCAGATGGAAGGCCCCAACATGCTGCAGGGCATGTTAAACAATGGTTCTGAATCTTCCTTAAAAAACAGGTCTGGAGCAGAATCTGAAACAGTTCTTTCTTTTCCTTGTCTCTTGTCTTCCCCTTCCTTGTAAAGCAGGGGCTCATTATGTAGCCCTGTAGCTAAGACTGGCCTCCAACTCACGATCCTCTTGCCTCAGCAACCTGCTCACGAGGCCTGGGATGACAGGCAGAAGGCAGCCAGCCCCCTGTGGAAGCCAGCCTTTCTGACAAACTCGGGGCCACACTGATGATGCACCCACCGTACTCTGAGCGCTGAGTCTGCACCAGTATCTGCACTGAAGTTTTCTCCACACTAACAACTTGTCAAATCACAGCTCTTAGGGGAATGAGTGGGACAGGGATGGAGAGAAGCTAAGCAAGGACTTGGTGAGAGAAAGGGGAGGAAATACATTCTTAGAGGCCACTTCCCAGGTCAGCACCAGGCCTGTGAGTGCTGGACTCTGACCAAGATGACTGCAGAGCATGCATCCCGTGAGGGCCCTGGAGAACAATGTATGACTTCTTCCAGTGTCCTCAAATAGAGGCAGAAGGGACAAGCCTACCACTGAGAGCCTCTACTCTTTTAGAGGACTCAACTGGAGCCATTTGGAGACATCTCAGTGTGACCATACAGTGTGTTTGAATATAAATGCTTTTTACTGTTAAAATAACTGCGACCAGCAGTGGTTGGGGGACCTGCCTGTTCCTGTCTTGGCCCTGTTCATACCTGTACCATCGGTCTCCTTGGTAGACTTTTGTCTCATTGGGGACTTTCTGATACTTCTGGTTGCTAAAACAGCCTCACTTTGCCTCTGAAGGCTCAGTCCCGTTTATTTTAAAGCCTGAATTCCCTGTTGGCCTCAAGTCTTGCCTGCCCCTTCCCTGGGAGGGACTCTGGAGGCCACAGGTGATTTCCCTAGAGCTGGACAACCAGGAAGGGGAATGAACATGGGTTCTAATTCTCTTCTGCTGTTCAGGGCTGAGGCCACTGGATCCTTTCTCCGGATCCTTGATTCTGGGCTCTCTGAAGGCTATCCCCCAAGGCTCATCCCTGGGCAGGGATGTTTGTAAAAGTTAAAAACCTGCCCGTTGACTCTGAGTCTCCTGGTTCTTTAGTATCAGCCAGCCTTAGAGATTCATTTCTAGCAACAGAATGTGCCAGATATGGGGTTGGGTCAGTTCCCAGCTGGGTCAGAAAGTAGGATCCAAATTTGACCCGGCTGTTTCTTGGGACCCTGGCTGTGGGGACCAACTGGATGCCAGGAAGCAGCCAAGCAGATCCGCCAAGCAGTAGTGCCAGCAGAGGACCCAGCAGACAGGAGTCTGGGGACTCTGAACTGCACCAGGCCGCTGGCCTCAGATTCACTCTAGCATTCACATGTTCCCAGGAAGCTGCTCTCCTTCCTGAGAACTGCCCAGTCTACAGTGAGTGTTTTATGAAGGTATCAAGTCTGGGGGGGGGGGGTGATGCTTGCTGCTCAGCGTTAGAGAACTGGAGAGTGACTTCTGGCTCCTTGGAAACCTAGTGCTGTTCTCCCTGCTACCCAGGTCCCAGTCAACTAGCTCGGGCGAAGTCTCCTCCTCTTTCCCTGCCTTCTAGGACGTCTGTGAGCACCTGGCCCACGACTCTCACTGTTAAGTCCCTGTCTCGGGCCCAGCCCTCGGACACTCCCGGCTAGGCCTGCACTGCTCAACCCATGTGGTTGTTAGGAACTTACTGACAAGGGCTGGGGAGACGGCTCCGTTGGTAAAGTGCTTACTGTGTAAGCACGAGGGACCTGAGTTCGGATCCCCAGCGTTCCTAAAACGCCAATAGCGCTAGGGTGTGTCTGTAACCCCTGTGCTGGGGTGTGTCTGTAACCCCTGTGCTGGGGTGTGTCTGTAACCCCAGTGCTGGGGAAGAGAAGACAGGATCCATGGAACTCACTGGTTAGCCGGTCTGGCCAATGGGTAAGCTCTAGTTTCAATGAGAGACTTTGTCTCAAGATACAAGGTGGAGAACAACAGAGGAATGCACCTAACATCAACCTCTGGCGCCCACATGCCCGCACACATCCACGTACTCACATGAACATGTATGTATTCATATACCATACACTATACATATACATATACACAAATTATTAACTATTTGCCAAAAATTAGGGAACTAAGATATTTCAGATAAAATGTATGTCTCTGGCTTCTCAGGCATGAATCCTGGTCCCTAGGTCTGATTCCTCAGTGCTGCTGGCAGCTAGCTGCCCACTTAAAGGGGCATGGAATTCTCATCTCTGTCTGGACCCCAGCCTCTCCCATTCTTCATCTGACTAGTGTAGATAAGTCAGGTTGGGGCTCTAAGTCTCAGACGAATTTCACCCCACACAGGAAGAAGTAGATTGAAGACAGTACAGGAAGAACAGTATTGGGTGACCCCGTTCCCAAAACTAACACGCATCAAGGTGACAGTTGCGGATGCTCCCGTAGCTTCCAAAGGTGGCTCTCTCCAACTCTCCCCTCCCAGACATGTCCTCACCCTCCCCTGACTGGCAGAGCTGGCCTTCTTGGCTGCCTTTCCCAATCAAATCAGGGAGCCTTCCGTCAGGAGCTTTCGCAGAAGTGACTCCATTTGGATTTACAGCCCGCTCTGGGAAGCCAGTGCTTGGACTTAGCCTAAGAGAAGGGCTTCCTGTGGAATTTATTTAACATTACTTTACCATGCGCTGAATTTACTCAATGATAAGCTTCCACAGTTCAAATATTTAATGTTTGTGCTTAACCGTGAGACCACAAAACTTCTGAAAATTAGCATTGGCTCTTAGGAGCTGGTACGGACTGCCCCAGCACATTAAGCAGAGGTATAAAGAGCCCGGCCTGGGGACTGGAGCAATGGCTCGGCTATTACCACCACTTGTTGCTCTTGCAGAGGACCTGGGTTCTGTTCCCAGCACCCACATCAGTCTGTTCACAGCCACGTGTCACTCCAGGTTTAGGGGATTCAGGGGACCCAATACCTTCTTCTGGCCTCTAGAGGTGCTGCACATACATGGTGCACACCCAGACAAGTAGGCACAGACACATAAATGTGTTTTTACAAAGAACCTGGCCTGTAAGAATTAGAGGGGCATACTGCCTGCCCCATCCCTCTCATACAGTGTACAAAACTGCATTTCCCCCCAAGTTGTTGGAGACTTTAAAACACTCAGAGGATGATTCTGGGAGGGTAGACAATGTCCTGAGGGATGATGGGAAGGAGGGAGCGAAGGGACAATATTGTCCCCGGAAAGGACAACGTTGTTTGCAAGTTTCCCCCTTTTCCTCATCCTCAACCTCTGCCACTCTGCCCAGGCCTCAGCTGGCACTGGGCACCAGCCCTGAAGGAGAAGCTCGGGATTTCCTGATAGCTGTCAGCACCAAGCTTTTAATCTCTCTCTGCAAAGATCAGGCCCACCAGGCTTGTACAATCTTATCAGAAGCTGGCGACAGCCCGAGTCAAGAGAGGAAGCGGAGGTGGCTTATCTCTCTTCCTTGCATCCAGCTGGAAGGTGAGCTGTTTGTTCTCAGGGGAAGGGCAGAGAGTCCTGTGTCACTGTGCTTGGTCAAGAGCAAAAAAAAAGAAGGCCAATGTCCTAAGAAGGGAGGGAGCCTCTGGGAATCACAGGGATTCCGGAAAGAGGGCAGAAGAGAATCTGTGCTCTCTGGAGACAGGGCGCAGCACGTGCCTGTGAGGTGGACAGAAAGAACAGCCGTGCTTCACAGAGGAGACCCAGGAAATACCTTGCTCGGGGTCCCATAGTGACAGAGCTAAACACAGTGTGGGGCTGTCAGCTGCCATCATCCTCATACTTGGCCCTCTCCCCAGCCAGTGTCCTTACTTTGGAAGAGAATAGAGATGTGCTCGATTAGACTGAGTGCCTGGGGGTGGGGGACACAGCCAGACCCCCATGTGCAAAGTGAGGCCCCAGAGAAGGGGCTGTGTCCATTCTAAGACAGGGCATTGATTTTAGTGTCGGCAAAGAGGGAGCAGGTTGGGGGTGTGTGCGAATAACCATAAAAGGGCAGCAAGAGTGAGGGTGACAGGCACACCTGGCCAGCTGTTCTTGTGATGAGTGGGCAAGTGGAAGGGGAGGGCAGAGAGCCGAGCGCTGGCAATCCCTGGGCTCTGCAGCCAAGCCCAAGCACTTCCAGGGAGAGCATCCCCCATTTGTTCCCATGACAACTAGGCCCAGCCCTTCCTCTAGGCATTGGGGCTAGAAGGAAGTGAGAACAGCCGAAGGCAGTGACCATGGCAGCAGTCACTATCGTGGTCTTCTATCATCCACTCCATACCCTAGGGTAACCATGGCAACAGTTGGTGAGAGCCATCACTGAAGAGGTCACTATCCTACCTAGTGGGTAGGACTCAGAGACAACCACACCCCACCAAGGGCCACCCCATAGAAGACAACTCCACAGGCACACAAGCCTCACTGGTCTAGCTCTCCAGCTCTAACTCCAGGCTTCCACGGGCTGAAGTCTAGTTCTAACTTGGGCAAGTGACCTAACTCTTCTCAGCCAGTGTCAGTCACATGTTCTACTAAGCATCTTCCCTGGGACCCAGAGTCCTCACTTATAGAAGGTAAATCTATGGGCAGTTTTACATGGTTGTTGTGTGTGTCCCAACTGTGTCTCCCTGAAAGCAGAGCTGGCTGAGGGATTGTAGCACAGGCGGTATATTCGGAAGGAGATTCCCCAAAGCACCAGAGGAAATGGGGAAGGTAATGTGGGGGTGGGGAGCAGAGGAAGGAAGTGGGAACAGGCCACCTCATAGGCTCCTGCGGCTTGAGGCCACTGAGAACCATGTAGAATATGTCCCTGACATTTCTCACCGAGGAACAAGGAAAGTTGGCGAATTAACTAATAACCGATACCCATAGCTTGAATGGGAACTGGCTGCACAGGCTCATGAGTTCAAACATCTGGTCCCCAGTGAGCGGTGCTCTTCTCAGAGTTTTCAGAACCTCTGAGACACGGGGCTAGCTGAAGAAAGTGTATCAGTAGGGTAGATCTTGAAAGGGACACCTACCTCTGGTTCTCACCTCGCTCTCTCGGGCCTCCTGGGCCACACTATGTGAACAAGCAGCCACCACATGCTCCCACCACCGCGCCCTCTCCACCATGACAGACTGAGACCTCTCTGAAACCAGGAACTTGTCAGAGCAACACAAATGCCAACACACACCACAGGGCAAGAGGCCTCTAGGAAAGCCAACGGTGTTGAGGGGCGAAGCAGCCACCATGCCGGAGGAATTAAGAGACAGGCAAAGTAAGATGGTCAGGGCTCAGGAGCAACTGCCACAGGAGAAAAGACCCGGCCTGAGCTGGCAGAGTAACCACCCAAGGGCCCATGGTCTCTGCTCTTTCCCATAAGCAATGTTTTGACCTCATTCTGACCATGCACCTCTCTGAGGGCCATTGTTTGGAGCCTACTATATGGAGAAAGGCAGGTAGACTATGCCTTTAAGGGGCTACATGGTTAGTATTTGGGGCTTTTTGAACAGTCTCTTTTGTGACTATTCAACTCTGGCCTTGTACTATAAGGCAGCCATGATTAGATAAGTGAACCAGTATGGCTGGGTTCTAATAAAACTTTATTTACAAATATAAGAAGCTGGGCTGATCTGGCCCAGTAGCCATATTTTTCTAGCATCTGGGGGAGGGCAGGTAAAACGCAGAACACATTATAGATATTCACTAATAACAAACTGCAATCACCACTGTCATAGTTGAGGAGAAACTCAGGCCCCAGGTTCTCCAGAGCTCAGCTCAGCTCAGCTTCAACATCTTCCCACCCCATGTGACCTGTCAACCAGACAAGGCATGAACCTACGTCCTCCCCCTCACTACTTCCTCCAAGAGTGATGGTGATCGGTTACAGCATCAGCACCCCTGGAAGTTTAGAGAAATGCAGACTCTTGGGCATCACCTCAGATTGACAGGGTCAGAATCTGCATTTGAACGAGGTCCCGGGTGCCATCTCTGCCCATCCCATCTGAGGATCCATGCTCTCAGTTGGCCCCAGGCTGGACTTTCCCATCAGACAAGGCTTCCCAAGCCTGCCATGGAGCTGGTTTGCTCACCAGCAACAACTCACCATCCAGTCCTCTATCTGAGCACACACCCCAACTGGAAGCCCCACAGTCGGGGTGCTGCTCCTGTGGAGTCCCCTTGGTGGTACCCACAGAGATGTCCCCAGGGCCCCTGCTCAGTCACGATGCCCTACACCTTGCTTATGAAAACTACCACCCTCCTCTGTTGCATCAGGCAGCTCATCCTCTCAAGGCCTCCCAGCCAGGCAGTCCCTTCATCCTCCTCTCTCTGCCCCACATCTTCCTTCTGAACAGGCTTCCTTGCTCGAGCATCCCACTAGGGAACAGCCTTGTGCTGTACTGCTTAGGATAAATAGCCTTATCGCCTGTGGCTGCGGAGACCTCAGGCTCAGAAAGCATCCATCAGGGGATTGTGATTTAAAAACACCCAGCTGAGGCAGCCATTCGAACAAGTTTTCCTTCTGGGCCCTGTAAAGCTAGAAGACTCTCCGCACTGGGCTTCAGGTGGTCTGCTGGGTACCACTGGCTCTGCGTATGCTGGGGATGGAATCTGAGGCCACGGGGGATAATTCTCCCCTCCCATGCCCCAGAAGAGACCTGCCTAGGCCAGGAAGGGCAGGAGTCTAGTGTGTACTTGTTGCGGGGGGGGGGGGGGGGGGGGGAGGAGGGGGGGCGGGGTAGTTCTGGGGGTGGGAATGAGGGTGGTATTGAGAACTTTGTTTCAATTGAACTTCATGAAAGGCTTCACACTGCTGTCGCCTGCTGTGGTAAAGGGAACAAATCTGCAGCAACTCCTGCATCTGCTCCTTAATCCTCCCCAAGGCTCCTTACAGCTTTGCACTCCACACCCAGCCTGCCAGCCAGCAGCCCAGACAGCTTCTGATGTCAGCGCTCAGACTTCACATCGTGGAGAGGTCAGAGCCTCCCAGGGAACACGGAACTTGGAAATGGGCTTTGTGACCAATCCTTGAATAGCTACGACTGTAGTCATGGTCAGAAACTTGGGCTGGGCTTCCACCTAGCTGATCATCAGGTATCTCTGTGTGTGTGTGTGGGGGGGGGCGCTTTAAAGTCCTGATGATGCCCAGAGAAGCTGAATGAATGTTTCTGCAGAGCTGTCAAGTCTTCAGAATCTTGCTCAGTCAAGAGCCACCGCATTAGCACTCAAACGAACTCCTGGCATCATGATCCACAAGGACATTTTAAGGCTCTCTTGGAGATCTAGGAGTCAAAGTTCAGCTCCTAAACTCCGTGATGGCCCAGGACAGGGACACTGGACACTCAGCTCAGTGTTGTTGTTGTTGTTGTTGACAGATAGGTCAGCCAGGAACAAACCCTAGGGGTCTGAGGTGTGCAAACTCCAGGTGCTGCTCAATCTGTGGCCCCTTGGGCCAGCCGCAGCAGGGCACTTTGTCAGAAATGCAAGTCCTCAGATGGCAGCTAGGGCCTAGGGGACCAGAGGGTACCGCTGAGGTGACCCAGATGACAGAGTTTAAGGAGCATACACACAAGTTCATATCTGAGGATTCCACTGGTGAACACAGGAGTCTCCCACCAGCTCTGCTAAATGCAAAGCACCATGCTCTTCCCTGCTGGTAACCTCTTGGGGAGAAGGCCCCCAGAAACCCAGGGGTCTCAGGGACCCCAGATTAAAACATTTCTAGCACGCCTCTTTGAAAAACCTTGGAGAAGACCATTGCCTCTTCTACATGGTCTCCAGGATCCCCCTCTTTACCTTTTCCCCAAAGCTTGGAATCCCACTCAGAAGATTCTAAAACATAAATATGGGTTGCACCAATCCACAGGTCCTGTAGGGCAAAATCTGTGCACTGCACTAGGGTTTTGTCGCAACCTTGGGGACTTGTCTGTGTATAGCGTCCCCCTCCCCAGAAGCTTCTAGAAGGATGAAACTGGCCAATAACTCCCAGACCTCACTGGGTGGGACTCATTTGTTTATAATAGAGCCCCTGGCCCTGTCCTTCCTGAAGGACCAGCCCATGGTTGGTCTGTTCACTTCCTTCTTCCTCCATTCCTGCCTTTAAGGTGGCAAAGGGTGCTGCGTGCCGTGCGCTCCACTCTGACTTCGAAGTGCTTTTTTTATGGCCAGTGCCTGGCAGCTCCCACGGTTCCCAAGGAGCACATGCAGGCAGGGGCTGGCTCCCATCCAGCCTTACAGAGAACAGCAGGCACAGGCTGGCAGCTGATGGAGCAGCAGGGCCCCCGTGTCTCCGGCTCAGACTTCCTGGGCGTTCAGCCCTCCAGCTCGGTGGCTGCTATCTCTGAGGGGGCTTGCCTTTTAATTTGTTTCTGCGGCAGCCATGCTAACAAATGGGACCCAGCTGAAGGGCTGTCTCAGGAACAATGGCTGCTCAGTTCGGCAGCCAATTTGTCCCGGGAACCTTTTGTTATGAATCCTCAGAGCCCATTAACCCCTGAACCTGGGAGATGCTATCTCCCCATGGATGAATTACCTTTATTTCCAGACACGTGCTTGCTCATTTAGTGCCCGCTTCATAAAAGCAACCCAGTTTGGGGCTGTTTTCCAGCAATCGAGGGTAAGAGCTGCCCCTGTGCCCATAGGGCTCATAACTCGGACAGAGCAGCCAGCCACACCCTCCAGTGACGGTTGGCATTTGCTGTGTTGTTACCCTGAGCCAAGGACTATGAAAAACATCATTATTTAATCCTCACCAGTATCCTGGGTCCTGCATGGAGTCTCATGTTTGCCCAAGGGACAGGAGTGTGTGTCTAAAGCACAGAGAAGTTAGGCTACTTGCCCAAGAGTCCTCAGCATTTAAGTGATAGAGCAGTGGTTTGAAGTCCAGTTTCTCATCAGCAAGCTGTTGTCTGCCCTCAGAGCTCTTCTAGTTTGGAATGTGCCCTGGGTTGGACCTTTGAGTCACAGGAAGGAAGAGGTGGCCTGCCTCCAGGGGCCTCAGGAAGGTAATGCACTTGGAGAAATGATGTCTGTTGACAACAGTGCCTTGTGTCTATTTGGGCTTTCTAGTTAGTTGTGCATATGGTTTTAATCACGTGAGTAGAGTAATGGAGAATGTTCCTGACACTGCACAGCTTTGTTACCACGTAGCACATTGGACCTAGGAAGAAGTGGCCAGTGCTCCAGTTCGCTATGAGTGGACCTTGTTCTGGAAATCTCTAGAATTTCTGAGGTGGCCCATTTCTGATTGGTGAGTGTTGGGTTAGCCTGCATGTAACAAAGCTAAAATAACATTAATTAAAATGTTGTTGATTCTCTTATTTGAGAGTTTATTTTAAAGCATGTGTGCATGTGTGGTATGTGTACACAGTTTCCTTGTATAGCAATATGTGTGTGTGTGTGTGTGTGTGTGTGTGTGTGTGTGTGTGTGTGTGTGTGTGTGCAAAGATACACATCCTTGTGAAGTTGATGCCAACTGTTGGCCTTGATGACTCTCCACCTTATATTGAGACAGGGTCTCTCACTGAACCTGGAGCCTGCAGATTTGGCCAGTCTTGCTGGGCAGCTTATTCTCATCCTCTCTATCTCCACTTCCTGAGGGCTGGTATTACAGGTGGCCTCTACACCTGCCGGGCCTCTGCATGGGTGCTGGAGATCTGAGCCTTGATGTTTATTCTTCCCTAGCAAGCACTTGACCCAATGAGACTGCCCTCCAGCCTGTAAGGGTTTATCCTTTAACTCAGTATATTCAACCTTTCACATGCTAGAGTCAGCAAGAGGAACTTGAAAAAAAAAATCATGTTGCTTAAGCTATTTCCCATGGATCAACTGTATCAGTGTCTGGCCATGAGTATTTCAGTGTCCAGCATGGTTGGGAAGTAAAGCTTTATCATAAAGCAAATCCTAGCAATTCCCTGATGACACGAAGGTATTGTCAAGTCAGCCAGGTTCCCTCCATCTTTCCATGCTTCCATTTCAAACAGCTGGAACTTGTTCTCAAGGTGACTATTTAGTCCAGCATAGCTTCTGAAGCTCAAGCCACCACATCTGGATTCCAGGGAAGAAGAAGGCCAAAGGAAGGACAAAATGAGGTAATTCTACCTGCTGTGGACTGAATTGCATCTCCCACTGCACTCATAGGTTCAAGCACTAACCCCCAAGATAACTATGGTTGGAGGAAGTAGTTAAGACTAAATAAGGTCTTTGCAGTGGAGACCTGACTTCATGGGATTGGTGCCTTTTCAGACATGGAAAAAGTCTCCCTCTTTCCCTTATATGAGGATATAGCTGAACACAACCCAGGGTAAGAGCTGTCTATATGATAGCCCAGGCACCCTCCAAGCACCAAGACTGTTAATGTCTGGCTCAAACCAGAGATAGAGCCACCAAAACTTCATCTACTCACAACCCTTCTGAGAGGTTCTATCTGGGTATCTTATTGGCCAATCTCACAACTGCAGAAGAGGCTGGCAAGAGGCATTGTCTTGGGGTTTCTATTGCTGTGAAGAGACTCCATAACCATGGCAACTCTAATAAAGGAAAACATTTAATTGGGGCTGGCTTACAGGTTCAGAGGTTTAGTCCATTATCATCATGTCAGGAAGCATGGCAGCATGCAGGCAGACATGGTGCTGGAGAGCTAGCTGAGAGTTCTGCATCTTGATCCGCAGGCTGCAGAAGGAGACTATGATACACTGGCAATACTTGAGCTTCTGAGACCTCTAAGCCCTCCCCCAGTGACCCCACTTCCTCCAACAAGGCCACACCTCCAATAGTGCCACCCTCTATGACCAAGCATTCAAACACATGAGTCTATGGGGGCCATTCCCATTCAAACCACCACAGGCAACATTTTCCAGGTTCATGGTTACCTCCAATATAATCAGGGCTCTGTGACAGAGGACAGAGGAGAAGCCTACTTATCAGCATCTTGCCCAAAGACCTGTGACTAAAGGAGAGGGGAGTAGGAGGGGGAGAAGGAGGAAGACAGAGTGAGAGAGGTGAGGTTTAGGGGATCACCATAGAGTGGGGCGTGAACTTGGGAACCTTGCCTGAGGTTCAAGGAACACAGGCTTCCCTCCCGCCCCCCTGCCTTTCCCTCCCCCTCCCTCCCTGCCTTTCCCTCCCCCTCCCTCCCTGCCTTCCTCCCCTCCCTCCCTGCCTTTCCCTCCCCCTCCCTCTCTGCCTTCCTCCCCTCCCTCCCTGCCTTCCTCCCCTCCCTCCCTGCCTTTCCCTCCCCCTCCCTCCCTGCCTTCTCCTCCCCCTCCCTCCCTGCCTTCTCCTCCCCTCCCTCCCTGCCTTTCCCTCCCCCTCCCTCCCTGCCTTCTCCTCCCCCTCCCTCCCTGCCTTCTCCTCCCCTCCCTCCCTGCCTTTCCCTCCCCCTCCCTCCCTGCCTCCTCCTCCTCCCTCTCTGCCTTCCTCCCCCTCCCTCCCTGCCCTCCACAGCATCACAGCTGTTACAGGGTGCCTTTGTCCAGCATTGAGAAATGTTGCCTGTCCCGAGCCCAGCCTTGAGGTTACTGACACTCAACATTAGTGGTAGAGGGAGCTGCTCGGAAGGCCTGTCCAGGCGGAGGAAGGAGGGCTTGGTCCAAGCTGGACAATCAGAGGTGGCCAACAGGCACTGCCTGGGACCCAGAGTGGGAGTCCCTTCCTCACTGAACAAACACATCCCTCAAGTATGTTTTCAAAACCACAGCGGCCACCTTGAGATTGGTGCTGGGCAGAATGGCAAGATTAGAAGCAAGGGACCCGTGGGACATTGTTCCTTGACCCACATGAGACACAGTATGGGGTCAAAGTTGGACAGCAGGGTTTGGCATGTTACGGCTCTGGGGCTACTGTCTTTGTAGATACAATTCTATTGGAACCCAGGCAGGCCCACGTTCATGTATCATCCCTTACTTCATTAACACCAAAGCCAGCCGAACTGAAGAATTATGTCAGAGATGTGAAGTCTGTAATTATTTTCTATTTGGCCTTTTAAACAAGACACTGGCATGCTAGGCATGTGCCACCAAGCCTGCAATGCCGGCACTCAGAGGTAGAGGCAGGAAGGGCAGAAGTCAAGGTCATCCTTGTCTACATAGTGAAGTCAGCCTGGGCTACATGACATCTGCACTGAACAAAAAAGAGTTTGCTAGCCAGGACCGGAAGAGGGTAGTGATGACAGGAAGTGAGTGGGGTAGGAGACACTGGGTTCACTCCAGAGCACGGGCCACAGGATCCATTGGTGGACTAATGGAGGGGGGAAGGATAGCAGTAACCACTGAGCTCTCTGCTTGAAGACCTGAGGGCACGGTGGGGCCTTTTGTTGAGATGAAAAGGTCAGGCTTGGATGGGAAAGCCCTGGCCACGGTTGGGCAGGTGGACCCCACCTCCTGACCACAGACAGCTAGTCAGCCCCTGTGATGGAGGGGAGGCAGCCAGGCTTTCCCATAAGCACTCAACACCTAGAAAGGCCAGAGACATGAGGGGGCTGGTATGGGGGGGATGAGTCTCCCCAACAGCAGCAGCAGTTATGTGTTATACCACAGGCAGCTACTGATGTGCCCACCTTACACATTGTCACCTACCTAAATTAGTCATGCAATGACATCACCATGGTTAGCATGTCCCCGTTTGATCTATGGGGATATACGATAAAATAAAAATTTTTTAAAAAAAGTGTTTAAGTACAGCATGCATGTGAATGATCACATGTATATATGTGTGTGCAAAGCTCTCAGGGGCTTTGCCCAGTCACTCTTCACCTTGATTTTTGAGACAGGGTCTCTCCCTGAACCCGGAGCTTGCCTATCAGGCTTGGGTGTCCGGCCAGCGAGTCTTTGCTTCCCCAGCACTGGGAATTATAGGCATGTCCCCACAACTGGCTTTTTCACACAGGTTCTGGGGAATCAAGCTCAAGTCTTCATGTTGACTTGGTAAGGATTTTGTCCCTGAGCCATCACCCCAGGCCCTACAGCAGGGTGGGAAGCAGGATGGAGAGAGGGAAACAGTTTCTGGGGAGCAGGGACCAGTACCCCGGTCACCAGCCTCAAGCACTTTTCTCACAACACTAGGCAGTGCGGCTGTTTTGGGGATCAAGGCCGGTTTAGCTGAAAGAGCTGGTGCTGAGCCCTCTTCAGCACTGAGTCTGGCGCACACTGGCATTAGCCAGCACTCTCCCCAAGGTGGCTCTGCTAAGGTAACCCTGGGCCTCTCTCCCCCAGCAGCAGGCTCAGGAGCTGCTTCCTGGCCCTCCTGCCGCCTTTCCATGTGGCTGGATTTATTTTCACAACAATTTATAGTTACATTAAATATTAAAGGCACTTTGCAGGTGGTGTTTACTGTTTGAAGACTTAACAAATGTATGCTATGCTGGGGAAAAAAACAGCAGAACTAATTTGGAAAGCTGATCACTGGGGCTGGGCGCAAGCAGGGTGACAGCTATTTCCATATTTTAATAAGACAGTGGCTTCAGAACAGCCCTTTGCTGTGATTGGACAGGAGGATCACACAGGAGACAGAGAGCTGCAGCCAGGGCATGAAGGGGTACTGTGCATAGGGCTGCCTGCTAAGGCCAGGGTTCACAGCCCAGGCCAGGCAAGACTGCCTCTTGGCCTAACTCAAGATAATTACATGATGTTTGCGTTGTGGGGTCTTCACTGCGAGTCCAGTGCTGCAGTGAGTCTCTCCACTACTTACATCATCTACTCCTTCACTCCTATTATGAGTGCTCACTGAGTTTCCTAGCGGAGAACAAAGGGAGATAGAGTTCCACGCTCTTGGAGCTTCTGCAGCATAGGCCTAAAGCAGATCAGAAGTCAACTCACAATAAAAATGACTGTCTGGTGAGGGAAGGCCTCCCTGAGTATTTGCCTAAAAGACAACAGGGTCAGGACTGGGGACAGCCAAGGGACAGACTCTGCAGGCATCCAGAAGAGCACATGCAAAGGCCCTGGGGCAGAAGTGTTTGGCGCAGTCTAGACACTGGCAGGAAGCCAATGGCTTCCTACAGGCTTAAGAGTGGAGAAGGGCATAGGTGACATCCTAATCCTATTGAACAAATAAGACAGCCAAGGGGTGGAGATGCTCATGGGTACAGCTGAGGTCCTGCAGACAGGAAATGCTTTCTGACCGAGTCCTTAGATGCTGGTCTGTGGACCACCCGCAGGACACTGGGGCTGATGGAGACTGTTCAGTGATCATGAGGACAGCAAGGATCCCTACATGATATTCCTGCCACATTCCGGATGCTGTTTCTGCTCCAACTGTCCGTCACCTGTCATCAGCCAAGGTTTCTCTTGTCCACCCACATAGGAATCATGGTGAGCAAGAAGAAACTCTTCCAGGGCTGCTCTGTGACAGTGCTCTCTTTCCTCAGTGCCTGGCAGCAATGGGCAGTGGGCAGCAGGCAGGCGCAAACAGGGCTCTCTAGTGTTAGTGTCCTTGGGCATGCCCCTGGGACCCAGGCCCTCGGCCCTGGGCCATGGCCAATGATAGAGCTCTTACCCTAGGGTCTGAGACCCTCAGCCCTGAAGGCCCAGCAGCCCTCTCTACTCTTCAGGCAACCAAGGCTGCTAAGTGATGCTAGGTACCTGCCTCTATGGTGTCTGTGTTTAGAAGTAAGGGCACCCAGAAGGCCACTCAGAACTGGGCATCAGACATGATGGGTAGCCCGCTGCCTATAGGATTGACAGCCTCAGGAAGGATCTTGATTGATGGATGGAATCCCCAGCAGGCTGTCCATCCCCTGCCCATCTTCAGCTGTCAATCAGCAGCCTCCCCTACACTGCTAAGCCAGGGCCTGGATGCAAACTGGATTGTTGCCGGACTCAGCTCAGAGCTGAGGAGTGAACATCAGACACAGGTTGCTGGTCCCTCTTTAGCTGATAAGCTGCACCAGTTCTGACCCACTCTTGTCAATCAACAAAATGTAACGTCACTCTGCTACCTCTCACGTCCTCTGTCTGTTACTGGTATAGCCTGCTAGAACAGGAATTGCTAAACAATCTTACGAATAAAAAAAACCCAAAAAACCCAGAGCCAGATACTGGGGTGAAAGCTGAAAGATCAGAGAAGCAGAACAAGCCAGCCAGAAGTTCTTACCTCTACAAAATCCTCAGTCTCAAGACAGTGAGTTCCTGTTTCCTCACGCCTTATATACCTTTCTCTGCCCTGCCATCTCACTTCCTGGGATGAAAGGCGTGTGTGCTTCCCAAGCAAAGGCATGAGATCTCAAGTGTTGGGATTAAAGGTGTGTGCCACCACGCCTGGCTCTGTTCCCAGTGTGGCCTTGAACTCACAGAGATCCAGAGGGACCTCTGCCGCCCGAGTGATAAGATTAAAGGTGTATGCCACCACTGCCTGACCTCTATGTCTAATCTAGTGGCTGGCTCTGTCCTCCAATCCTCAGGCAAGTTTATTAGGGTACACAATATATCACCACAGCCTACACCACTGAAAGCAGGCAAGAAAAGGCCATGGGAAACAAGCCATTTATTGGGCCTCATGGTGCAACACTTGGGGAGCATCAGGGGGAAGTCTCTTGGGGGTTCACTCACTTACCCTGAGCAGCCTGCTTAACATAGGCCAAGAAGAGGTATTCTTTCAATCCCAGACATTTGCTGGAGCCAATCACAGTCTTTTCTGTTAACGCCAACCACAGTCACCGAGGCTTATGTTTTGGACCAATCACAGCTTTGCACCTTAGCACCAGTCAGAACAATCTCCCTAACAGGGACCTGCTCCCGCTATGGCCAAGGTAGGAATGGTCACAGGGTCATCCAGAGTCCAGAGTCCACTAAGGCTTGTGCTTGCAAAAGTCTGACACAAACTGCTATGCCTCCTGAAGCCTGGGCTATCGGCTACTCTCTTTACATAGATGTCTCCAGGCATCCATAGAACAGTCAAGATGGCTCCTGAAGGCATGAGGGTAGACTGGTAGTCCTTTTTACTCAAGACAACTCACCAGAGAGTCCAGTAGCTGCGAATGAGGGAGTCGATTACCCCATCCCTGGTGTCTTTGCTTGCTTACAGGAAAAAGACCACCAGGCATGCTTACAATAAAAATTTACCATTAACGCCAAGAGTGATTTTTAACAGATGTTGACACTGTCTAACCCTGCCCCGTACCCAGAGAAAAGTGGTTTCCCTCTGCATCTGCCTCGATATTGGTACACGTGTGGATACGTGCACTGACTTTCAGAGTAACTCTTCCAGATAGGTATCACTGTCTGTATATCTCTACTTCTATAGATGGGGAAACTGAGGCACAGAAACACTAAAGAATTCCACCTACATGCCCTCAGCTAGCATGTGGCTAAGCATAGATTTGAACCCAGCGACTCCGAGGCCTGCCATTCTGATTCCCCAAGGAAGCGTGATGTTGTGTCTCTGGTGGGATTCGAGCCAGAAATAGTCACGGTTAGCCCTGTAGTCAGCCCTTTCCCTCACACACCAAAGCATTGAGTTCATGCCCCCAATTGTTCCTTCTCTCTTTCTGCTGGTCCTTTGTTGATTAGTTCAAGCAAATATCCCACAGAGCACACACATTCCCTGACCTGCTCATCTGACTGATGGGGTTGTCACAGGCTCCCGGGAGGAGCTTGCCCCGACTGCTTCTCTGTAGATAATGAACTTGACCTGGGAGCATTTCTCAGGTTTCCCTGCTGTGATTCTCCACTTTACATCCTGGGACTGGTATAGATGGAGGAGTTGGGTAGGCCAGCAGTTCAGAAAGGGCTATCCAGCCTCTCACAGCCATGCTCCTAGGGAGACAGCAGGTCAGCTCCATGCCACCAATCCGGAAACCCGAAGCTCAGGACACGAGAGCTGGCCAGAGGTAGTACTAAGGCTTAATCCTCAGGAGCTCTGTGCCCTGTGCCCTAGCTACTTCATAAATTCTCTAATCCCATCAGGATTGTCTCAATGGAGGATTCACAGGACCCAGAGTCAGGGTAACCTAGCCAGTGTCAAAGGGTTCAGGACATAGGTCAACCGCAGCGAAAGAAAAAGCAGACTATAAGAAGTGAAGACGAAGAGTCCATTTCTGACAGGTGGGAAGGCCGGCCCCAAGAAAGACAGGACATATTTCTACACGGTGTGCTGGGACTAGACAGCTCCTCTCATGGGCTGTTATTGTATACTGTAGGATAAACTTAGTTTACCCTTAGGTGCTCAGCTTCAATCACCAGACTTGAGTAATAGACACCAGCAACCCCCTTGCCTCAGTCTGTGACAAGGTCATCTTCAAATCTGACCAAATGTCCCCTGCAGTTGTGGGGAGGTTGGAGCCCCTAGGTGTGTTTGGTTAGATCACTCACTCACCGACAGTTCCTCTTGCTTCCAGTGGTTTCAGTGGTTTTTCTCTGGATGGCAACCCACCTGCTCTATAGAGAGGGTTCTATAGAACAGTCAGGGCCCGGTCCACTGACCTTGGATTTATCCAGCATCTCTAGCCTCACCTCCCAAGATAAAAATAAAAAACAATAGTGTTGTAAAGTCAGGTGGACAGGGAGGTGGGGGTGGATCCAGAAGGAGCATGGGAGTATGGTGGGGGTGGTAATTATAATCAAAATCTACTGTATGAATTCTTAAAGAACTAATGGAATGTTATTTCAAGACGACAGCCCCAGATAACAAATATCCAATATTTGCTGGGTGTGACCTTCCATTGAAGGTGATCATGCCCATCTCACAGCATAGGAAATAAAGGTTGGGGGAATTTAAGAAAAAACAAACAAACAAACAAACAACAAAACAACAGTGTCACAAGATTGAGCTGTGGCGGATCCAGGGTTAGAACGCTGGCATTCTGCCCCTGCCTCCAGTCCTCTGCTTTCTGTTTGCCCCAGAGCCTATCAGAGCCCTCCCCAGGACTCTGCCTCCCAAACCCTTCTCTTTACGGAGCCCCTCCCAGCCTCCCCCTACTGGGTGTTCCTTCTGCCCCCACCCTGCTTCCAGAAAGCAAGGACTGTGTCTCCTTCCCAACTCACAGCATTCTGCACACCAACACCGGGCAGGGACCCAGGCTCAGCCAGGCTTTGCAACTCACCCTGAATTCACACCCAGGTCCCTCTCTCCCATTCCACCTAGCTCAGTCAGGAATCACGTGTGTGGTGAGAACCAAGCTCCTGGCACTGAGTGGGAAGAGAGAAGTCAGCGGTGGGCGAGAATCCACACAGGCTAGCTCACTCAACACTGAGGTTCCTTCCTTCCTAGGGGTGGGTGCTGGAAGCCAGGAGCTGGCGGGGAACAGTGGGCTCCTCCTCTGTCTCTTGGGGTCTCAGGGCCACTTTCAGTTCTCTGCTCCATTCTCCTCGTTGACCCCTCAGAGCTGATCTCTGGGTCTATGCACAGGCAATGGGACCCCAGTGTCTCCCCACCATCCCAGCATACGTACCCCTGTCTGGTTCACTAGATCTACTTTGCAGCTGACTTATGATGTACTATGTCACTTAAATACAGAAAGAAAAAAATCCAGCTTCTACAGCTGGTAGTGGGAAGAGGATTTTAATAGCCTCTTTAGAAAACTGTAGATAGTCTTACTATACCACCAAGACTCAACATGGGTTAGGGATTTTTGTTTGGTTGGGATTTTTGTTTGTCTGGTGTTTCGCACTATTATTAAACAGGATCTCATGTAGCCCAGGTTGGCCTGTAGCACTCCGTGTAGATGAGGATAATCTTAAACTCTTGATCCTCCTGCCTCGACCACCACCCTGAAAGTGCTGGGATTATAGGTGTGTGTATCGTGCCTAGATTATACGGTGCTGGGGAGGGGACTGGTTAGGCAAACTCTGTCGACTGAGTCATATCCCCAGCCCCCACGTGTGAGGTTTTTAAATGGCAGGTTGTGATATGAAGTCTGAAATCCTATCTGTGAACTGTCTGCTCCGCCATGTTGCAGTCCCAATGAAGTAAATGTTGAACAGATAGGAGACTGGCTGTCTTTTAGTTAAAACAGCTGCTGGGAGAAAGAGGCAAAAAATGTGAAACAAGACATTTCATCTATGAAGTTTTTTCAAAATATAGTGTAAATATAGTATAAATATACATTCCATAAAGTATACATTGGTGTATGATGGGCTTATACTATAATCAGAATGAATTACTAAATATCTTAAGCCCACTTTTCTAAAACAAAGCCTTTAGGCACATGTCATGTTCAAGTGTAAAGAATTCTGAGATGAAAGGTTGAGAACATCTATTTAAGCTATTTTGTATATAAGCTTACCTTTTCACTTACAAATGTATCAAGGGCACTCATTTATGTCAAACATAACACAGAACATAAATAGCTACTGTATTACCAGCTAAGTGCAGGCAGAGACCAAGCTGCGTGATGAGGACACATTAACTCATTTCTACTCACTCCGCACATCAACCCTGTATCAAGTCCACGATGTCATCTCCATTCTGCAGATGGAGACACTTGCACACAGAGAGGCTTAGCTACTTGCCCAAGAACCCACAGCTAATTAGGTGACAGGAACAATTTTAAACTCAGACCTCTGGTTCTAGTAGACTTTATAGTAACTGAAAGAATGGAAGTCCCCAGATCTCTGCACAAATGGACACTGAATACTTATGACCGGAGCTTGGTAAGGCTAGGGCCTTGGTTAGGAGTCACTGTACCACGAGCTTGGTGAGCTGGTTTGCATACCCATGAGTCATCACTCACCTTGAGTTATCTGTGATCTTGGTGTACCTGGTATGGTTTAATTCCAAGATCTGAGAGCACTCGATCTTTACCAACACATGGCTAAGACTTGGTGGATACCAAATGCTGAGGGCTGCCCTTATGGGCCCCACTTCTTATTCTAACCTCTTTCTTTCTCTGTGACCCGTTTTTCTTTAGACTACATGTCCCATTTGTATAGATCAGCTGGTAGCCTAGGGAGCTGGGATCCCTCCCACAGACAACCCCTGGCTCCTGGAAGGCAGGAACTGTTTTAAAATGCTGGGGAAGAAGGAACTGCATCCTGCTCCACCTAGCCCCTAGGGTTCCTGCTCCAGGTGCCTGCATCCTGATGTGCTCTGGCACCCAACACCCTGCACCTGGGTTTCATCAGCCACAGCCCTCATACAGCTGGAATCTGCTCTGCCTGCATCTGTCTGGAAACCTCTGCCCCTCTGCAGATGGTCCTGAACCCAGAAATGTTGTCAAAAGTAAATGGGGCCGGGCGGTGGTGGCGCACGCCTTTAATCCCAGCACTTGGGAGGCAGAGGCAGGCGGATCTCTGTGAGTTCGAGGCCAGTCTGGGCTACCAAGTGAGTTCCAGGAAAGGCGCAAAGCTACACAGAGAAACCCTGTCTCAAAAAAACCAAAAAAAAAAAAAAAAAAAAAAAAAAAAAAAAAAAAAGTAAATGGAAGCACTCCATCATGTCACCCCCCTCATTAGGCCACTCCAGGGACACTTGTTCTTTCTAGTCTGTAGGGATGGTGTCACGGGTACCCTCCATACATGCTTGCTCCATTTTTTCATGCTTATTACCCCTCCCCACAATCCTGTCCCTGGCTCTCTAAAACACTCCTTCCAGCCTGGTCTACAAAGCGAGTTCCAGGACAGCCAGGGATGTTACACAGAGAAACTCTGTCTCAAAAAACCAACACACACACACACACACACACACACCCCTTTCAAACCTTTGCCCCCAGGCCTGCTTCTAGGAAAAAGCTTAAGAAAGCCTGGCTCTGGGCTTTAAGTACCACCACTCTCCCGTGCCTCCTGGTCACATCCTATATATTGATTGATTAAATACCAGTGTCTTAGAACCCTAGCACTGTGAAGCTAGAGCGAAGGAAAAAGCAGTATCAGGGAGCTGGAGAGATGGCTCAGTGGTTAAGAAAAAAGCCAGATTATCTACAGTTTCCAGAGAGCTTGGGATAAACCCTCTGGGAGCGTGATATCGCCAGGATGCTGGGAGGGGGGGTGAATTGACTTGTGAATGGCAACTGGCCAATACCCAGGAATTTTGCAAGTTGGTTGTTAAACCTTGGGAGCTTGGATTTGGCCATAGTGGGAGGTTTATACCATTGCAGTGGCTATGAGCTACCACAAGACAATTCTCACCCCCCCCACCCCCAAACACACACACAGGGAGCCAGTTTACCTCCATATTGCTGCATATAACTCTGGGTTACAAAGAACCTGGACAATATGTGGGGTGCTTTAAACTGTGGGTTCTGAAGTCAGGGAGCCTTGGCTTCAACTGTATTGTTGCTAGTTGTAATTTGTGACCTTCTCTGGGGTAAGACCTCCAAGCCCTTAGCGTGATCAACAGGAGGGCTGCTGAGCTAGTGCCCTGTGTGCAGAAGTAATTCAAGGCATGCCAGCTAGGAAGTTTAAAAGGACAGGGGGACGTCTGAAGAGAGAGCTCAGTCACTAAAGTGCTTGCCTTACAAGCGCTAGGAACTGAGTTAGGTCCCCAGAACCTACATTTTTAAAAGCCCCTCATGGGTGGGTACACTCTTACATCCCAGAGCTGGAGAAGTGAAGACAGACAGATCCTGTGGTTTGCTGGCCAGCCAGCCTGGGTGAATCTGTGGGTTCCAGGGTCGCTGAGAGACCCTGTATCAATAAACAAGGTGCTAAGTGATTGATACACAGAGGTGGGGGAGCACAGAAAAGCCCAGATCATGGTGTCGGGGACCCCAGCCCTGGTGTTTACAGGACAGCAGAGTCTTCACGATGACTTCCCTCTCCAGATGTCAGCCCAACGCTTCCCCCAAAGCAGTGGCTCTGTACTACCCAGGAAAGATGACCCGAT
This sequence comes from Peromyscus leucopus, assembly GCF_004664715.2. Taxonomy (NCBI): domain Eukaryota; kingdom Metazoa; phylum Chordata; class Mammalia; order Rodentia; family Cricetidae; genus Peromyscus; species Peromyscus leucopus. The sequence continues at coordinate 116,247,508 of NC_051065.1, forward strand.
GCTCTTGGCTCATTCTGTTGACTCCTCAAAGGGAGAAAACACCAGAATATGTTCCCAATGTCCTTTGGGAGCCAATTTGTCAGTAGGTAGCTGCGTCTGCATGAAGCCCTGAGCTCAGGACCCATACTCCTGGGGCAGTACAGTAATATAAAATCTTCCCAGGAAACCTGCCACGTGCATTATTAGGAGGGTGTGGCCAGCTCTGTCAGTCATAAGCCTGGTCTTTGGGCCAGCTTTCAACAAGCTGATGGCTTCCTAGCTCTGATCACCCCTGGCTCAGGCACAGGATACATATGTCTGGAGTAGCCTTCCTCAGCTGTGATTGCCAGAATTGGGTGGCTCAGTTCCCAGTTTCCTTCTTCTTGGGTAAGGCTACTCTGGGGTGTGCCCCTACAGTATCTTCTAGAAGGCACCACTAAGATAGGGCTATAAAACAGGGTCACTCACTTCTGCCATTTCCAATCCACTTCAATTTTCCCCCAACTCCCCAACCAAAGCTTACCTGGAAACATTTGTATTAGTCCCTTTCCAGCTGGTATAACAGGCTGGGAACTTACAAAATAAAAGGAACCTGTATGGCTTATTATCCTGGTGACTGGATAGCATCTAAGTACAGTACTGGCCTCCTAGCTGAGTCCCCCTGACTGCTCCAAACTTGGCAGAGAGGAGAAAAGGAACCACTGTGTGTGGAACTAGGTACGCAGGTAGAGTTGCTTTGCTATGTGATGACCTTTCCCGTGAGCACTTACTCCATGAGACCAACATCAACCCCTTCCAAAGATGGTGCCTGAGACCTCATCCCAAGACTCCACTTGAGGGTCTTGGCACACCAGCACACCTCCCACATTAAGCCTTCCCATCTATGAACAAGGGATGGCAATTGTTCAACACTTGCTGTATCCCTTCCTCTGGGGAGTAGGCTTGTGCAGGGGCCGGGGCACAGCCAGTATAGAGAAGGGAGGTGAGCTGAGCCGAGAGGAGCAAATGGGACTGGGATTTGGGGTGAGGGGCCATTCATCTTCAGCTCCCCCGCCATCCTCTATGGGTTCGGAATGCAGTCCATACATCACACTTGTAAACGTTTACTTCAGGTGTTTCACCGGGGCCCAGAGTTATGGGCTTGCTGGAGAAGCCCTCAGGAGAACAGAAAAGACATTTACTGTGGAGTTTCCAAGCCGGATTTTCCATTAGTAATCATGAAAGACAGCTTTTATTAAGCGCTTACTCTTGGTCAGATACAGGAGATGGTCTCATTCGACTACCACAGCGAGAGTGTGTGGTAGGCACCATGTCACCCCCTGGCTGAAGAAACTGGGCCTCAAAGAGGTTAGATCACTTGTCTTCAAGCTACAAGCTCAGTCAATAGCTACAGCAAACCATGTACCCATCACCATTGTGCCAATCCTCCACATTGTAAAGCTCAATGGCCTAAAGCCTCTGGCCTCACATGCCCATGGACCACAGCATCCTAAGCCATGGGGGCATTCCTCCATTTTGTACTGTTTCTGAAGAGATAGCGATGCTCCCTCAGGAATGTTTAAGAATTCCCCTCCCATTTTCTACCCTTCCACATCCGTGAGCTCTTGCTGTTCCTCAGGGAGAAAGGACAAGAAGCCACTGTGACCAAGAAGACAAAGAAAGCCCCACCATTCCAATTCCCTGTGCCAGTCCCCTGGGGCTGGAGAGCACATCTCTGTGCCTTAGTGTTCTGTGGAAGAAACGCAAAGGTGCAGACATCCATCTAAGTGCTGGCTGCGGAATCCATGCAGTGGCCAATGATTCAGTCACACTGGAAACATTTTATACAGGCTGGTGTGGGACAGCGCTTCCTTCCCCAAGAAAGTGCCACTTGGCATCCATGGTGTCTGTGAATGAAAGGGAATCTCATTCTTCCCTTTGGTGGAAGCTCTGTCTCCCCAAGCCACTTGGGGTCTGATCACTGCCAAGCAAAGATGTGACGTAGGTCAGCTTTCTCCAGCTTCCTTGGGTCCATTTGCCAATCATTCACCCCAATATTGAGCTACAACATGCATCCGCCTGGCGCCTGATCCCTGATGAGCTTCCTAGCAGGCTTCTGGGGAAGGGACCAGTTGCCAGGTCTGCAACATACACACTCCACTGAGGACAGTACTTGGCAGGGACCCCAGTGTCTGAGAGACAGGGGTCACCATGGCTGGGCTTCAACGAGTTGGCTTGGATTACTTGGCGACCAGCTCTGTGCTCTTGGAGCCTGGTCAGGTCAACCTGACCCCAGAGGCCTGTGAAATAACATGAGCAGTTGGCTGGCCACTGCTGATCCGGGCCGGAAAGCCAGAGTCTCAGTTGCTAAGAGCTTTAGCTGGCTTGTTCTGGAACCCATTCATGGAGCCTGCAAATGGCTATGGGTTCCTGAGGGAGCTCTTTGCCCTGCCAGGAGGGGAAGATGGGGGAGGGTGGGCAGAGGAAAAGAGGAGGGGCAGGGGATGAGAGGTTGCCCCATGTAGGTTGGATGTCTCAGGCTCCAAGGCCAGGTGGCTGGGAATGGCCAAAGGAGAGACTAGATGGAGACTGGAGCCCCCAAAAAAGAAAGAACACAGTCAGTCAGTCAGTCAATCAGTCAGTCAGTCAGTTTGTCTGTCTGTCTGACTTTCTCCCTTGACTGATCAAATTTTGAGGAGAGGCTGAGGAGATCATCAGTTGGTAAAGTGCATGCCTTATAAGTGTGAGAACCTAAATTTGATTCCCAGAGCCCACATATAAAAAGGCCGGCAGGGAAGCACAGGGATGGGAGATGGAAACAGGCAGATCCCTGGGGCTGGCTGGCCACACCAATAAAGAGGCCACTAACCTGTTCAGTGAGTTCCAGACCAATGAAAGGCCTTGTCTCAGAAGAACAAGGGGTCAGCACCTGATGAGCAGCAGCTGAGACTCCATGTGTACATGTACACCTGCACAAATATGATCACACACACACACACACACACACACACACATTTTATCAGAATCTAACAGCACTGGGATGGCTGAATAAGGAATAACTGTGTATATATAAGATCAGACTCTGACTTTATTTCAAATTTTCTTTCCTTGTGGAGAAGTTTTGCATTTATGCTGATTTATTTAGTGTGTGGGTGTGGGTGGATACACACATGCCATGGCTTGTATGGAGATCAGAGGACAGTTTGTGGGAGCTGGGTCTCCCTTCAACCATATGGGTCTCAGGACAGAACTGAGGCCATCAGGATAGGAGGCAGGTGCCTTTACTTGCTGAACTATCTTGTAGATTCGCCCCCTCCCTCGCCCTGTGTGTGTGTGTGTGTGTGTGTGTGTGTGTGTGTGTGTGTGTGTGTGTTTAAGGACTGCGTTGAAATAACATTAAACTTGAAGACTGGGTTTTTTGTCATTTTTTTATAGTGCTGTGGATGGAGTCCAGGGCCTGTTCATGCTAGACAAATGCTCTACCACCGAGCAACATCCTAGCCATGGGTGTTAGTTAGGGTTTTGATGGTTGTGATAAAACCCCCTGACCAAGGCAACTTCTAGAAAGAAGGGTTTGTTTGGAGTTTGGTGCTATGATTCCAGAGGGATGAGCCCATCAGGAAAGCAGGAAAGCGTGGCAGCTGGGTCAGCCGACCTAAGATACATTCTCGCTACAAGCAGGAAGCGGAGAGTACGAGAGTGCGTGACAGAGTCTTAGAAACCTCAGTGCTCGCTCCCAGTGACACACTTCCTCCAGCAAGGCCACACCTTCCAAACTGACCCCAACAGCACTGCTGGTGACCAAGAACTCAAACACCCGAGCCTCTGGGGGCCACTCTCTCGTTAAAACCACCACATAGGGACTAGGTTTTTTTGTTTTTTTTTTTGTTTTTTTTCCACACCCTTTGTGATCTGCCTCTGAAGCAACTGCCTTGCTTGCCGACCCTCATCCCAGGCTTGCCGTCCTGTGTGCGGCACTCACACACATGAGGATGTAAACCGACCATGTAACCTAACTCTGCTCCCTCTTCTCTGTCCCTCTCATTCCGTGACAGGGTATGGTGGAAATGTCCATGTTGATGACTCTGCCTGGTTCACCAGAAAGTGTATGGTGGGAGATGAGTCATCAGCCCACCATGGCGGTGGGTCTAGCAGACTCTGCCAGCCTTACCACACACACACCCCTTTCACATTAAAGATATCTCAGAGGCACCAATATGAACTAGTGTCACATTAAGGGATGAAAATGGGCTTCCTCTTCGATTAATTCAACTTGAAGTGAGCCCAGATTTGAATTCTGAACCTCTCTGTATTTGGTCTATCTGCTGCCTGTGGCCACTGGTCTATCTGTAGTCTGTTTATTACATGTGCCTGTGCCTGCACCTGCCTGAATACTGTCTGACGTCTGACTGTCCCCATGTCTGTCTGTCCCTAGCAAAGGGCTTTGCTCTGTATTTAATAAGGAACACAGAAAATGAGGCATGAGAAAGGGGTGTGGCATTCTCTATGAAAATCTTTAGCAGAGTTTCACAAGGGAAAAGATAACCCCACAGATTCCAACTGACCCAGAAGCACTCAGTCCTACAGACATACGTTAGCAAGCCCTAGCAGGTTGCTTCTTCCAGCATTTGCCGTGGATGTTTGTTGTATAATGTCGCTTCCAATCTGTTGGCTGTTTTCATCACTGCATACACTTACAAACACGCATTGCTGTGTCAGGGGCATGGGAGGGTGCATAACCTGAGATTAAAGCTATGCATTAGCTTAGGCTGTAAAGGATGCTTGCATGGGAGACCCGAGGCAGGTGGCATTGGTTATGTTGTTCTCTTAAAGGCGGGTGAAACTTAAACCTGGTGAGCACACAGTAGGACAGCAGGCTGAGTACATGTTCTCAAATGTCTTCAGGGTGTGTTGACTTGGCTGTGAGGACTGCCAAAAGTTCAGTCTTCTTGGGGGGGGGGGGCGTAGGTCAAAAGATAGTTCTATGCAATGTGTCACTATATCCATGTTCTCCAGTGACATGTCACGGTTCGCTCTGCACATCCAGGTGGAAAGCTGTGCTCCTGGGTTCCAGAATGCCTCACTGCCTATGAATTCACAAGAGGAGGGGTGTGCCTCACAGACACTGCCGACTGACGACCAAGGGTAGGGATGCCAGAGTGTGTATCCACCGGCCCCTTACAACTGGGAGAACACCTTAAGAGAGCTTCCTCCGCGGGGATGAGCTCCCCGAGAGCTGGGACCTGAGGTCACTGTGTCCTCCTTTTCTCCTTAGGAGAAGTAGGGCTCAGGGCCCAGTGACTACTACTTTTAACCCAGCCTCATGAGACGTCAGATTAATACAGACCTTTCCCTCTGAACATCACTTTTGTGAGACTCTGGCCCCTGAGCCTGACAGCTGTAATGACCCCAGTCAGACCTGCTGTGACCACCCACAGGAGTGTGAACACATGTTTATCACATGCTTATCAACCTCAGAGGCTTTAGCCAGCTAATAGCCACACAGTCTGTGGCTATAACCACCGCTATCAGCCATCACAGAGGCAGAGGCTGCGCTGGCACCGCCGCCCTCCCGAGTCATACCACACAAAGTGATGGTTTTTAGTCGGTGCCATGGCACCAGAAGTGCTGAGAAGTGTCGCCCCACTCACCGCTGTGTCCCGGCGTCTGTGGTCCCCATGAAAGAAGACCAGCAGGTGACCAACAGGTAAGTGTTGCTTGGCTGAGAGGAGGAGAAACGGACAGATGCCTTGAAGCTCTCTACTGACGACCTGAGACATGGTCCAGACGGTCCAGGGCCACTGAGCACCTCACCTTCCTGGCTCTCAGTCCTGAGAAAAGCACCTGTGACTCAGGTAGGGAGCGGGCAGAGCTGCCTGGAAATGTAGGCGGGGTCCAGGCTGGGGACAGGACGGTGCCAGGCACAGTAATAAATGATGTCCGCAACAAAACAGGCCACGAGCAATCAACCAATCACCTCTCTCCCCATCTCTCTCTCTCTCTCTCTCTCTCTCTCTCTCTCTCTCTCTCTCTCTCTCTCTGGCTCTTCTCTGACCCTTTCTACATCTCCCTCCCCCTCCCCCCCTTCTCCCTCATCTTCTTCCTCTTCCCTCTCCTCTTCCCTTTCTCCTCTCCTCCCTGTTATCTCCTTTCCTCTTCCCCTTCCCCGCATTCCTCTCACTCCCCTTCCCTATCTCTCTCTCTCCCTCTTTTCCACATTTCTCTCCTCCTTTTCCCTCCCTGTCTAGTGCTTCCTCTTTCCTTTCTCCTTCATCCCTTCTCCTCTTCTCTTCTCACTCCACCTCCTTCCTTCCCCCTCATTTCCTCCTCCTCTCCTCCCCCCCCTCCCCGACCCTCACTCCTAACTGTGAAAAGTCATATATGGCTTCCCAGCACCCCTCGGCTTCGTGAGTCAGCCACGGCTCAGGGCTGCAGAGGAAGAGGCTTCTGGTATGCCAATGACCGCCAGTCGAGTGCAAAAACATTTCTCTAAATGACAACAGAAATTTTCACCTAGCTCCCCCCAACTATTCTCACAAGAGTCCTGGTTGTGACCACATGAGCTACCCCTGCTATGTTAGTAGCGCTGAGCAGAAAAGCGCTGTGGACCAAGCTTGAGAGGGGGAGGGAAATGCTGACTCCTGGCACTGACGGTAGAATCGAACTGAGGACTGCGCGCATGCCTGCTCCTGACACCTGCTAACCAGGACTTGTTCAATTGAGGGTGGATGACAGAAACTCCAGAAGCCAAGTTCAGCTGCTCCAACACGTGCAAGGGCTCTGCTCAGATCCTGGCATCACTCACAAGACCAGAGGCATTACAATCCTCAAGTAAGTAGAGTCCGATAAAGCCTGTTCTGTAAAGGGGAAGAGAGAGTAGGTATTTGCTGACCAGTGATGTAATGAGCTGGGGATGTCTAGCTCGGTGGTAGAGCACTTGTCCAGCAATCATGAAGTCCTGAGTTCTATTCCCAGCACTGCAAAAAACACCACTATCACGAAAGGGGAGGAAAGACACTAAATAATTTTGGGGGTTGGGAGATGGTTCAGTCCTAACGTGCTTGCCTCGTAAGCATGAAGGAGCTGAGTTCAATCCCCAGAACCTATGTGAAAGAATCTGAGTGTTACAGTGCATACTCGTAATCTCAGCATCAAGGATGTGGCGCTAAGAGGATTCCCGGGTCTCATTTGCCAGCTACCTCAGTCATCTTGGAGAGTTCCAAGCCCGTGGGAAACTGTGTCAGAAAATAAGATCCCTGGCTTCTGAGGAAAAACACCAAGGTTGACCTCTGGCCTAATCTCTCTCTCCCTCTCCCCAATCCTCCCACACACACACACACAAATTAAATAAACAAATGAATCATACACTCTCAGCAGCTTCATCTCCAGGCTACCACTACTAAGGTCCTATTCAACCACCCTGAGGACATCAGGGGACGCCCTGCCTTGGGACCTTGGCTCATGCTGTCCCCCTGCTGCCTGGCAGGCTTGCTCCCTCCCTGGTCCTCTATTATTCTCACCCTCTAGCTTTGTTTCCCTCTTACTTCCTCAGAGAAGCCTGGACTACTGCCCAGGCCAGGCTGGATGCCCTCCTGATGCCTGCACACCATGCCCACCCTGCCCTTTGTGACTGCCCTGGTTGCAGAAGTCTGGCTGGAAGCCCTCTGAGAGAGGGGTCCACTAGCTTGCTTCTCGGCTTGTCTCCCTTTACTGTGCTCTCCTTCTGGCTCCTCAACCCCCCTGGTCACTTCCCGGAATCCCACCAAGCCCATCAGCCTTGGTAAATGGCTGGCCACCGGGGACTTGAGAGGAGACCAGCACCCTGGAATGTCTCCAGCTTGTATCAGGTCTGAGCAAGGTGGGAAGCCAGAGAAGCTCTCAACGAAGACAGGTGAATGCCTTAAATCAGCCTACACTGGAGTGAGGGGACCCTACCCCACACAGCCCTGCTAACCGAATGAACTGAAGCCCCCAGGTCTCTGCTCTAGCAGACAGGGGACCTAGAGGCCATGGACAAAGAAGGCAGCGATCTTGGGAGAGGGGATCTTTCTTATGAGTGATGACTCATCCAAGCCTGGAAAAGTCTAGAGCAGAGGTCCTCACCCTTCCTAATGCTGCAACCTTCTAATACAGTTCCTCGTGTTGTGGTGACCCCCAAACAGAAAATTATTTTCGCTGTTACTTTATAACTGAAATTTTGCTACTGTTAAGAATCATAATGTAAATATCTGATATGCAGGATATCTGATATGAGACCCCTGTGGAAGGGTCATTGGATACCCCCAGGGGCCTTGATGCGGGGGGAGGGGGGGGCATTGAGAACCATTGGTCTAGAAGGATCCCTAACTGTGCTCAGAGCCATGGAGAGTTATTTGGTTTCACTCCAGGTTTCTCAGACCTAACAGTCAGAGTAGAAACTGTGAGTGTTGCAGTCTTTAAAAAATCATAGAACATTCCAGAAAAGGGCTTTAACATCTTATGGGGTGAAAGGGAAGAGAAACGGTTAGCATCTAGGGGGAAGCCTAGAGTCCTGCATGGTATTTTGAAGCATTGGGAGATATGTGGATAATCGGGGCAGGTTCCCAGGACACAATAGGTCCCCAGTGATCTTCAGGCCAGGGATAACTCTGCCCTTTTACCAACCCAGAGTCTTAATTCATATATAACTAAGACAGCAAAGCAAAGACACAGACCAGACAAAAACATCAAAGCCGCCAGCCTCTTTGATGTGGGAGGAGCTGGACTCCAGGATGAACATGGAGCCAATTTTTAGCCAAGGCTGGCTGGCCCCAGTCCTGGGACGAGTGACATCTGATGTCACTGGACCTCACACCACACTTGGCCTTCAGCTCTGTCATCTCCACCCTGACCACCATTGCTCTCCATTCTGATACAGCAAGCTGGTTCTATCCTGACTGAGTGGTACTACCTGAGGCTCTTCCCTGGAGGTCACCTGGGAAGAGTGACCTTCTGGGCCAGGTGGCCTCTGTCCAAATCCCAGCCACGCCACAGATACCCAGGACAGTATCTACAGCCAATCCCAGTTTGCCCCAACCTCCTTTCAAAACCACATTCCTTATACAGGGTCAGATCTTCATGCCCTGCATCATCTAGGGTCAGTCGACGAGGCACAGTAGGCGCTGGGTAAATACTGTCTGTCTGCATGTGTAGAGGCGTGGCTGTCTCCTGTGACGGTCATCCCGAGAACTTCCAAAGGTGGGTTTTTTGTTGTTGCTGTTGTGTTTGCATGCTTGTCCGGACAGGATCTCCTGCAACTCAGTCTGCCCTCCGGCTCACCAAATCGTTAAGGATGATCCCGAACATCTTCTTCTTTGGCCTCTATTTCCCCAGTGCTGAGATTACAAGTATTTGCCACTGTATGCAGTTTATGAGGTCCTGGGGGTTGAACCCAGTGTTTTCACATGTCAGTCAAACACGCTCCCAACTGAGCGATATGCCCCACCCTCTAAGGCAATTTTTGAATATGAGCTGAGCACCCCTTATCCCAAGACCAAAAGTGATACTCCAAGACCAAAACGTTCTGAACACTGGCATGAACACATGTGAAAAGTTCCACAATCAGACCTCCTGGCAGGCCCTAGCGAAGGCACAGGCACACAGAATGTTGTAGAATTACCAGAATTACCTCCTGGCTCTGTGCGTAGAGTGAATGTGAGGCACCAATGAATTTCACCAATAGACTTGGATTTCCCTCTCACGAACATCCAAATATTCCAAAGGAAATCCCAAATAGCTCTGCTCTTACCAGGTGTGTCAGACCTGTAGGAGAAGGTCACGTGTGTCCCAGGACAGTTAGAAATGTAGTGAACTACATCATTTTAGTTTACTTTTCTGTTGCTGTGACCAAAACTAACGCCGAGAGAAGAGTGCTCATCTGGGTTATAGGCTACAGTCCATCACGAGAGAAGCCATGGCAGAAACTCAAAGGCAGGAGTTTGAAGGAGAAACCAACATAAAATCGCTGCTTTCTGCCCTGCTCATTTACCTTTGAGAGACACCTCAGCCCCACCTGCCTAGGGATGGTGACACCCACAGTGGCCTGGGCCCTCCTACACTGTTCAGCAATCAAGAAAATGCCTCACAGACATGCCCACAGGCCAATCTGATGGCGGCAACTTCTCAGTTGAGGTTCGCCCCTCCAAGGAGACTCTAGGTTTATGTCAGGTTGGCAGCTGACACCACCATGAAGTCATACGCGTAGCTAACACATTAAGAGATTAGTTTTGTTACTCAGTTAACACAGCTCTTGAGCATGACACCAGCAATGTCATTTGGCAATTTCTAAAGGTTGGACATGCCGGTATACATTTTGGCAAAGGGATGCTTGGGTGTTTAGCAGAACTCTTGAACCTTCTCTCTGCGCGTCAAGGATGCCAGCTGAGTGCAGATTCTCAGAGACTAGTCTCAGAAGGCCCTTTTCAGAATGAGCAGGCGTGGGGATGGAGCGGGCGGCAGTTGATGAAAGGCAGCTCTTTGGGCCTAATGCCCTGGCTAGCTTTTTCCAAAATCCACGTAGGTAGGTATATGTATGATTGGTGACCTTTTACAGGACATTCACAAAGGTTAGGAATGTGCCCATGATGAGTTTGTTAACTCACGCCAGAGTGTGCCCTCCAATGCTACAGGCCATGCCCCCAGGGCCCTGGCACCAACTCCCTGTGGCTTCCAGTGGCTGAGTGCCAAACAAGCCCACTGCCTGCCTGCCAGTGGTGCAGGATCCGGCAGGCATCCTCCCCAGAGGGCGGCTTTCATCTCCCTCTGGTCAAGCACAGGCAAGATTTCATAAACGGCTCGAACAAATCTGCCTTGTGTGTAGCCTTTTGTACTGCCAGGCCATCCGATTTCAGAAAGCACGTCCCCAGAGCATTTCCTGCCGTGTCTCAGGTCCTTGACACCATGCTTACAGGGAGACCTCACTCAGACGCTTCATGAATTTGTTCAGCCGATATTACCAAGTGCCTTCCCCAGGCCAGGGGGAGAGTAAGGGGCAGCAGTGACCCGCTGGGAATAAGACAAATGCCTCCAACTCACAAAGCTCCTATTGAAGAAGTCAGAGGTGGGTCTGTGAGTCAAGTCTTTGCCTTGCGAGCATAGAACCTGAATTCAATTCCCAAAACCTGTGTAAAATAAATAAGTAAGTAAGTAAGTAAGTAAATAAATAAATAAATAAATAAATAAATAAATAAATAAATAAAAACAAGGTGATCCTAGTTCTGGGAAGGCTGAGATGGGTGGATCTCTGAGACTCACCGAACAGCCGGTCTGACCTAATTAGTGAACCCCAGGCCAATGAGCTCAAAGAGGGTAGACAGTATTCCTGAAGGTGACACCCAAGGCTATCTATCCCCTGGTCTCCATATGCAGGCACACACGTGTACACACATACACATGCACACAAGATTCAAGTGTTGGGGGGGAGATAAGTGTGGGTGGCATTAGGCAGGAGTAGGGGTCAGGACACAGCAGGGCCCCTGAGCATGTGAGGAAACCATAGAAACAGAGAGGCCCTTCTGGGGTGGTGCTGTGCCCCCCACAATATTGTGCACCCTAATAAACTTATCTGGGGTCAGAGACAGAACAGCCACTAGATACAAAGGCTAGAAAATGGTGGCACTCACATCTTTAATCCTAGCATTCCAGAGGCAGAAATCCATCTGGATCTCTGTGAGTTCAAGGCCACATTGGAAATGGCCAGGCATGGTGATGCCTTTAATCCCAAAAAGTGAGCCTTTAATCCCAGGGTAGAAAGGTAGATGGTAGAAAGGAAAGGTATATAAGGCGTGAGGAACAGAAACTAGAAGCATTTGGCTGGTTAAGCGTCCAGGTTTTGAGCAGCACAGTTCAGCTGAGAGCCATTTGGATATGAGGACACAGAGGCTTCCAGTCTGAGGAAACAAGATCAGCTGAGAAGTTGTCCAGGTGAGGTTAGCTGCGGCTTGTTCTGTCTCTCTGATTTTCCAGCTTCACCCCAATAACTGGCCTCAGGTTTGGTTTTATTAATAAGAACTTTTAAGATTCAGGCTACACCCCTCTGCCCTTCTCCAGCTTCTCTGAAGCAGGTCATAGAAGCTTGTGATGGCTCTCCCTGAAACAGGTCACACGCCCCTCCTGTGAGAGGTCTCTTCCCTGTACCCAGAGGGAAGGAACACTGTTGTCTTAGAGAAGTGCCTGAACAGACAGGTCCCTCTAGTCCCCCAAGCTCATAACCATTGGACCTGACCTGCTCCGCCTCAGCAGCTTCTTTGTGTCATTGGATTTAGAACAAAAATCCAAGCTTTGCCTAAAGAAAGGTTCTGAAGGCTCCCAGGTCATCTGAGACCTGCATGACATCAATCTGCACAACGTTGTCCTGTCTCTCTGTCTGTGCTCTAGGGGCCTCAGCCACGAGCCAAGGAGGAGGTAGAAAGAATCGGCTCCTGCCCTACGTGAGATGAAGGACGTAAAGGCAGAGGGGTACCACTCAATGTCTGACAAAATGTCACCCAGCACCCCAGTCGTGCTTAACAAGTGGTGGAATGCTTCGCGGGCCTGCCGGTGCACCAGTGTGCAGGCCTCTCATCTGCTCACGTGGTGTGCGCTCTGTTCTCGCGGAGATTTGCCTCAGCCTCTCATTCTCCAGGGGCCTCATTCGCTGCCTCTCTTTCCTTTTGCTTCTCACGGGTTTTGCTGAGTAGACCAGATCACAGAACGGCCTCCTTTTGTCTGGGTCTTGCTGTCTACACTTGAGCTGTCATTCCAGGAGGTCAGGAGGTCAGGAGGCACCATTTGAATTAAGATGTGCCAAGTGGGCAAAATCCTGAATGAAGGATGAGGGACGAGTCATGCAGAACCCAAGGGTAAGAAGGTCCTGCAGCCTCTGGGCCTTCTTAGTGTAACTGCTCACGATTGTGACCTCTGAGGTCCATTTTTTTTTTCCAGATAAGTTCCCCTACCCTGTCCTCCACTTCATCTTTGCTCAACTGAGAGAAACCTTCTTTGTCAACCTGCTGTGAGAGATCCACCATTAAAAGCTCTTGGCCTGAAAAACAGAAAGCCCAAGTCCCTATCAACAGGACAAACCAACCTGGTACAGTGTATTTGTGCAATGGAATATTACTCAGTACTGAAAAATACATGAGTTCTGTATTGAATAAAAGAAGCTAGATATGAATCAAATAGGCAAAACCAGTTTATAACACTAATAAGACTTTGTCTAGGGGTGAGAGTAACTGGAAAGGGACATGAGAGAACCTTCTAGAATGGTGAGTATGTTTCACAGTTTTATCTGGACATGGACTGTAGGGTTGTACCTGTATGTAACAGTGTCTTACATTTAACATGCTTATACCTTTCTGTATGTAAAATGTACCTCCACTAAAAAAAAATAATAAGAATTAACTATGAGTCCAGGTGTCATGGTGCATGCCTTTAATTCCAGCATTCAAGAGACAGAGGCAAGCAGTTTTCTATAAATTCAAGGCCAGCCTGGTCTACATAGATAGTTACAGGTTAGCCAGGGCTACACAGTGAGACTCTGTCTCAAAATCAAAATCAAATAATAATTAATGTGTTTAGACTCAGGCAAATCAAGGCATCAATTAACTTCTTAACCATGATAGATGCTCCTAAAAGCTCAGGAGCTCAGCATCTTCCACGTGCAGTGGAGTGGGTACCACTCACCTCACCAGTATCATATGTAAACCAGAATGTGGCAGCTGACAAATACAGTCCTGGAAATCTCAGCTGCGGTCCTTGAACATCATTCTTGCCGATGCTACCTGTTACCCTGCCCATGCCCTAGCACACCTGGATGAAACTTTGAGCTTCAGACCCCACGTATCAAAACTCCATGAACATCTCTGTCAGGCTTACCATGAGCCTCCTGCACATGGGGTGTGGCCTGTTCCGTAATAACACACCCCGAGCAGCTGTCCCAATGTGTTCTTTATCTGACCTAATCTCGGGTTTAACATGGTGAGTCACGGCGCTCTTCGGAAACCTGAAGAAACCAGTGGTCCCTCGTGTGTGCTGGCTGTATGGTTACCAGCACCTGCCAGGTCTCCCCAGAAGCTGGAGACAAGAGATTTACTGGGGAAACATCCCTGCATCTGGAAATCCTTCCTCAAAGAACTGCTCTGAGACTCAACTGTCACCCAACAGTCACACCAGGTTTTTCCAGAAACCGTAGTTTAGGGGCCAGGGCTGGAGACTGATCTCCAGATTGGCTTCTTCCTATCTGTTGTCTTCCTCGGGGTTAGGTTTTTTATTCTATCTATCTATCTATCTATCTATCTATCTATCTATCTATCTATCTATCTATCTATCTATCTATGTATCTATCTATGTATCTATGTATCTATGTATCTATCTATCTATCTATCTATCTATCTATCTATCTATCTATCTATCTATGTGTCTGTCTGTCTGTCTGTCTGTGTGTATCTGTGTCTGTTTACCTGTGTGTGCATATGAAAAGTGTGCAGGTGCATCTGTCTGTCTGTCTGTCTGTGTGCATCTGTGTCTGTTTACCTGTGTGTGCATATGAATGTGTGCAGGTGCATCTGTCTGTCTGTCTGTGTGCATCTGTGTCTATGTTTACCTGTGTGTGCATATGAATGTGTGCAGGTGCATCTGTCTGTCTTGTCTGTGTGCATGCTGTTGTCTATGTTTATTTACCTGTGTGTGCATATGAATGTGTGCAGGTGCATCTGTCTGTCTGTGTGCATCTGTGTCTGTTTACCTGTGTGTGCATATGAATGTGTGCAGGTGCATCTGTCTGTCTGTGTGCATCTGTGTCTATGTTTACCTGTGTGTGCATATGAATGTGTGCAGGTGCATCTGTCTGTCTGTGTGCATCTGTGTCTATGTTTACCTGTGTGTGCATATGAATGTGTGCAGGTGCATCTGTCTGTCTGTGTGCATCTGTGTCTGTTTACCTGTGTGTGCATATGAATGTGTGCAGGTGCATCTGTCTGTGTGCATCTGTGTCTATGTTTACCTGTGTGTGCATATGAATGTGTGCAGTGTCTGTCTGTGTGCATCTGTGTCTATGTTTACCTGTGTGTGCATATGAATGTGTGCATCTGTCTGTCTGTCTGTCTGTGTGCATCTGTGTCTGTTTACCTGTGTGTGCATATGAATGTGTGCAGGTGCATCTGTCTGTCTGTGTGCATCTGTGTCTATGTTTACCTGTGTGTGCATATGAATGTGTGCAGGTGCATCTGTCTGTCTGTCTGTGTGCATCTGTGTCTGTTTACCTGTGTGTGCATATGAATGTGTGCAGGTGCATCTGTCTGTCTGTCTGTCTGTGTGCATCTGTGTCTGTTTACCTGTGTGTGCATATGAATGTGTGCAGGTGCATCTGTCTGTCTGTGTGCATCTGTGTCTATGTTTACCTGTGTGTGCATATGAATGTGTGCAGGTGCATCTGTCTGTCTGTGTGCATCTGTGTCTGTTTACCTGTGTGTGCATATGAATGTGTGCACGTGCATCTGTCTGTCTGTGTGCATCTGTGTCTGTTTACCTGTGTGTGCATATGAATGTGTGCACGTGCATCTGTCTGTGCAGGTACAAGCCGAGGCCAGAGGAGAACCTCAAGTGTCATTCCTCAGTCGCCATCCATCTTGTTTCTGAGACACAGTCTCTCGCTAGCCTCCGACTCACCAAGCAGGCCCAGCTGGCTGGCGAGCAAGTCCCAGGGACCTGCCTGTCTCCACCTCCAGTCTAGGGTTATGAGCGCAGCCACCTTTCTAAGTGTGTTTTGGGAACCGAACTCAGGTCCTCACGCCTGCATGGCAGGCGCTTTCCTGAGGATCTGGCCAGCCACGGCTTGGATCCTGCAGTTGCTGCTGAAGGGGCAGGTCATGTGTTGTGTCTGGATCCATGGTCTGGATTTCCAGCCCAACTCCGCTTGGCCGAGTTCCCACTTGCCTTTCGTTGATGGCTCCCCTGGTGGCATCCTGGCCTAATTCCAAACCTTTCTGCCCGTGTCACTCACCAAATGAACTCACCCAAGAACTACGACTTGCTGTTCTTGTTTCAATCTCTTCCATTTTGGTAAATGACTTAAGGATAAGAGACTATAGAAAAACACACTTTGCAGGCGGATGGTCTAATGAACTTGCACAAAGTGATTATAAACCCAGACAGGGGAGCACGTGAGTTACAGCTTAGAAATGCCCCTATAGTGTCACCCCTCACAAGGTCACCACTGCCCTGACTGTGGTATGAGTGGGAACAGATAATTGCTCATCTCTTAGGGACCCAGATTGACAGACTAGGAATTTCCGGTGATGGTCACACGTGCTGCGTGTGGTTATAATTTGTTCTCTCCGTCACTCATCGCAATCCACCCCCGTGTTTTCCTTTCACCACGGCTGGCTTTTCCAGTCGAACTTGCTGCCATTCTGAATAACGCTAGCCTGGGGCTCAGCTTGAAGTTGAGGTCTGAGAGGCAGGGCTGTGGGGTTGAACTCCTTGGAGTTAGGTAGGGTCAGAGTGGCCTCTTTCAGAAGCCCCTGCTACCTGACTCCTCAGTGGGCTTCTCGGAGCTAGGAGCAGTGGCTTCTTTACCCACCTGGTCACAGTGTCAGTGCTAGCCAAGTGGTCTGGTGTCACTGGTTCCCTGGGGCTCCCCGGATGCGGGCAGCCCCTGTTGCCACAGTCAGTACCCCACAGGTGGCCGCACAGAGGGAAGCCTCGTCTCCCTGTGGCTGACAGCACTTCCCCACGCTGAGTTCTCTGTGCTGACCCTACACATGATACTGTAGGCACTTGTCTGAACCCTCCAACTGCAGAGGAGAGTGAGGCTTATCTTGGAACTGTCCTGTCCTATGCCGAATAACTACTTACCCCCAGCCTTCCAAACCCCACTGGACATCTCTTGACAGAAGCAGGCACAAGTTCAAGTTCACCTCCAGCTTCTGAGATGTTCCAACCACCTTCCTAGCGCACATCTCTCTGGTGTTCCTATGAACGATCTTTCCAGAGCCTGGCCTGCAACTGGCTGGGGAGCACGGGACAGGGCTCTGCTCCTTACAGAGACAGCTGGTCCTCAAGGCAGCACAGACGCGCTGTGGCCTGTGGGTGCTCTGTGTCCTTACTGGTTTAACGCACAGACCTGGACTCCAGGTGCCAGCACCTGTCTCTATTTGCCTCTTTGCCTGTGGGCATCTTCTAACCGCTGGACCCACACACATAGCAGGTACAAATGAGCCACAAGCCGAGCCCCAAATCTATGATACTCAACTTCCTAGCCTATGGGTGACATTCCAGTGGGTATGGTGTCTACTAACTCAGGAACCCCAATGGAATGAAACCTCAGTTGCTTCCAGAGACTCCTTGCTCACCCCGCATACTATTAGAGACAGCCTTCCCTCCCTGTCTCCCTTCCTGATTCTCCCTGAATGTCCCATTGCACACAGGAGCATCAGCAAGGGCCTGTGTCCCCAGGCTTCTAAGGAAACTGCATTAAGATACCCTGAAGTGATCTTGCCATCTTCCAAGCTCAGCTTCAGAAGGAGAACGTTCCCCTCTGCTCCCCGGTGAAGACAGGCTGAAGTTAAATGTGGGGGCACAAACCGGTAACCCCAGCATGTGGCAGGCTGATGAAGGAAGATTGAGAGTTCAAGACAAGCCTGAACTACAGAGTGAGTTCAAGACCAGCCTGGACTACAAAGGTAGTCTGAGGCCAGCCAAAATAAATAGCAAGACACATTCTCTTGATAAAAGGAGGATGGTGAGGATGAGAAAAGAAGGAGAAAATATAAAGATATAAAGAAAGGGAGCGGAGAGGGAGCCACACTACAGCAAGTCCTGGGGGTTCTCTTCCCTCATCTCTGATGAACCCCTGCAGTATAGAAGTAGGGATGAGGTTGTGGGCCACAGTTCTGGAACCTCAGGGAGGCTCCAGTGATTCCCCATAGACACACCCACATCCTCCCTCTCTGCAAATGGCTGTCAGCTTGCCTGGAACAAGGTGAAAGGCCTGCCGAGCTGCCTAACTTGCACAGGCTGGTCTCAGTAGGCACCGAAGACCCTGTCTCCCCCCAGCCTTCCTCCCAGGAACTCCAAGCTCCCTATCCCCTCCCCATCCTGGATAGCTCAGGAACAGTGCGCCTCTGGGGCACACCCAGCGAGGCGCACAAATCATTGCGCTGTCTCCCTGAGGATTTCAGAGACAAGCTCCCATTGTGTGTCTTGTCTGCCAGAAACATCCATCACACTCCCCAGGACTCTTCTTGTTGTCAAGCAGGAGCGACTAGGACTCTTAAATAAGGGTTTCAAGTTTGCATCTGACTCTGCGAGGCACTCAAGAGACTGTGAGCCTCCCAGGTTTGGCCCATGTCCAGTGGGATCTGCAGGACTGGGGTGAAGGAGGGCTGAGCTGGCTAGGATCCCACGCTGCGGTTCAAACTGCTGACGAAATAGTATGTGTGCTTTCTCAACTGTGCTGCCCTTTGGAAACACCCCAAATGCTCTGTGACCCCCCCCCCCCCCGCCACCACAAGAACTCCATCACTAAGACTCTGGCAGCTGGGTGTAGTGGCACACAATTTTAATTCCAGCACTCCAGAGGTAAAAGCAGGTGGATTTCTGTGAGTTCAAAGCCAGCCTTGTCTACATAGTGAGTTCCATGTTAGCTGGGAATACATAGAGAAACTTTGTCTAAAAAAAAAAAAAAAAAAAAAAAAAAAAAAAGGGCTCCTGCTGGTTTGGAAATGAGTCACCCTCCCTCTTTCCAAAGATCCTATGTGGAGTTTTACAAATAGACAAGGATAACCCAGTTCTGGCTGCCTAGCCTTGGAGCTGGGTGTGCTAGGCCACAGTGAAGGCTAATCTACAATGTCAACTTGATAGAACTGGAATCACCTAGGAGACACACTTCTGAGTGTGTCTGTGAGGATGCTTTGAGAGAAGACCCATCCAAGACTGGACAAAAAGGGGCAAACACACTGAACACCAGCACCCATCTTTCTCAATTGACCACGTCCCTACCCTCATTCCCTTCCCGCCATGGGGCACAAACCCTTCCTTAAGTTGTTTTGTCAGCCATTATTGTCACAGCAGAGAGAAAAGTAACACACCTGTGGTCCACCCCAATACAGAGCCAGAACACCCTGAGGAGAAGGGCGGGACCCTCCACGCAGACTGGAGCTGGTAGGAAAGGCAGAACCGCCCTCTGTGACACATGCTGCTTCTCCTCTGTACCCACTTCTCAAAAATCCCCACCTGCAGGGCCAGCTGCTCTCCATCTCTGTCTTCTGCCACTTTTCACAGACCCACTCTTGCTTCCCTCTCCTGCCTCTCTCACCTGTCTTAGTTACAGTTCTAACGCTGTGAAGAGACACCATGTCAAAGGCAACTTATAAAACATATTTAGCTGGGGGCTTGCTCACAGTGTCAGAAGGTGAGTCCATGACCACCAGGAAGGAGCGTGGCCACAAGCATGGTTCTGGAGCAGCAGCTGACAGCTTACATCTTCTCCACAAGCTGGACACAGAGGGAGAGAGACTGGACCTGACCTGGGCTTTGGAAACCTCTAAGTCTACCCCCAGAGACACACTTCCTCCAACAAGACCACACCTCCTCATCCTTCCCAAAAAATTCCACCAACTTGGGACCAAGCATTTCAAATAGGGGCCTATGGGGGCCATTATCATTCAAACCACCACAGTCTTTTTGCCAGGAAGCTCTGAGTCTAACTCAATTCACATCTACTGAACTTCTCAGCTTATCTCCTTCACCTCTCCACCCATGAGCCTGGACAGCTCAACAAAGGGGCTACAGAACCCAGAAAGGCCAACGCAGACCTTCCAGGAACAACAGCCCCTGACATCTACTGCTGTCGGAATATGTCCCTCCAAAACTCATATGTCAAAACTGAACACCATTGTGATGGTGTTGAAAGATGGGGCCTGTAGAAGGTGACCAGGTTCCCGAGGGCTGTGCTTTATGGTTCGTGTTAACCTCTCATAAAAGGAACTTCACCTTTTAACCTTCCTAGCAGGAGAGAATACAGAACATGTGGCCTCCACAGGAAGCGGTGTCCAAGGCACTAAGAAGCAGAGAGGCCATCGTCAGACATGGACCCTCTCTGCATCTTGACCTTGAATTGCCAGCCTGCAGACTTCTGGTAGTAAATGTCTTTTACTTACTAATTATCCTGTCTTGAGTATCCTGTTACACAAGAAACAGAGAAGATGGACTAAGCAGACTTAGTAAATACTCAGGGTTTTGTTCCTGCCACACACTAAATAGAAATGAAGTTGAGAAAATAGTCACCTCTTCAAAAATATTTTTAAAATTGTGTGCATATATGAGTTTTTCTGCTTGTATGTCTGTGCACCACATATATGCAGTGCCTGTGGAGACCAGGTCCTCCGAATTTGAGTTAGACTATCATGAGCTGCCGGGTGGGTGCTTGGAACTGAACCCAGGTCCTCTGCAAGAGCAGCCAATGCTCTTAAGCCCTGAGCCAAATCTTCGGCACCAAAAGTTACCATTTGAGCACAAACTGTCTTATAACAATCACAAGAAGAACTCTTTGAAATGGGGCAGGCATCTAGGATAACTAAGCAAAAATGTAAAAATAAGATAAGGTGTGGGGAGCTCTTCAGAGAGATGCTGGGGCAGCATACCATTTAAGGACACATTCCCTCAGGGAGGGACAAATGGCAATTGTCTTGGTTTGGTTTCTACTGCTGTGATAAAGACTGTAACCGAAAGCAAGCCGGGGAGGAGAGGGTTGATTTGGCTTAGATATCCCAGGTCACAGTCCACTGGTGGAAACCAAGTAGGAACTCAAACCTGAAGGTAGAAACTCAAGCAGAAGCCACGGAGGAGCGCTGCTTACTGGCTTGCTCCTCATGGCTTGCTGTGTGCTTTCATTCTCTCTGTCTCTCTCTGTCTCTCTCTCTGTCTCTCTCTCTCCTTCCTCCCCCCCATTCAACAGGATCTTACTATGTAGCCCTCACTGGCCTGGAGCTAGATATGTAGACCAGGCTGGCATTGAACCCACAGGGATCCACTTGCCTCTGTCTACTGAGGGCTGAGATGAAAGGTGTGGGTCACCTTGCTCAATCAGGTGCCTTCCGTATACACTCTAGGCTACCTACCTGCCCAGGGGTGACACAACTCACCATGACTTGGGCCCTCCCACATCAAGCATCAATCAAGAAAATGCCCCCACAGCCCTGCCTATGGGCCTATCTGATAGAGGCAATTCTTTAGCTGAGGCCCTCTTCTCAGATAGGTCCAGGTTTACATACAGTTGACAAAACAAATCAACAAAACTGGTACATTACCTTTGTGTCAGTTTGGACCTAAGAGTGGGTGCTTCCCGTTCAAGCCCTGACATCAAAAAAAAAAAAAAAAAAGTAAAATAAGACTTCCTGATGGTCTATTAAGACAGTGCAGTCTGTACACCAGACACACAAGCATGCAGACCTGAGTCCGGCTCCCCAGCACCGACACACAACACGCTGGTGTAGCAGGGGACATCTATAATTCCAGCTCTGGAGAGGCAGGCAGATCCCTGGAGCTCACTGGCCACTCATCCTAGTCCAACCCATAAGCTCCAGGCTCTGTCTCAAAAAATAAGGTTAAGTGTGGTTAAGGAAGACACCGAACATCAACCTCTGGTCTCCACCACATGCGCACACATGCACACACATGCGTACACCCACAAGAGCATGCCATACACCCTGCACATAGAAAGTACTTAAGGAAGACACCGACCATCAGCCTCTGGCCTCCACATGCACACACCCACAAGAGCATGCCATACACCATGTAAGAAGTACTGACATATCCAGAGGGCCTAGTCCAGTACCATGCGGGGCTCCTCAACTATTGGTCCACAGTTCATGTGTCTCCACTAGTTTGGCTAGTCGTCTCTGTACTTTTTCCAATTATGGCCTCGTTATCTCTTGCTCATAGAATCCCTCCTCTCTCTCTCATCAACTGGACTCCTGGTGCTCTGCCTGGGACCGCCAAGACAGTTGTTTAGCTTGAACTGTACAGGGGACCCCCAGGCAGTGGGAATGGGACCCATCCCTAGTGCATGAGCTGGCTTTTTGGAACCTTGGTGCCTATGGTGAGACACTTTGCACAGCCTTGGTGCAGGGAGGAGGGGCTTGGACCTGCCTCAACTGAATGTACCAGGCTCTGCTGACTCCCCATGGGAGGCCTTGCCTTGGAGGAGGTGGGAATGGGGGGTGGGTTGGGGGACAAGGCCGGAGGAGGGAGGACAGGGGAATCTGTGGTTGATATATAAAATGAATAGAAAATCTCTTAATAATAAAAAAAAAGAGTACCGACGTACTTGTAAACTCTTATGTAAGTGTTTTCCCCATGTGTGTTGGACACAGAGAGATCTAAAAGAATCTGCTCTGGATTGTTGAAGGTTCTTTCTGAGCTGTGGAGCTTGGTGGGAAGCAAGAAAAGTCTCGCTCTTCACTTGACTCTTTTTTCTGCACTTTGAAGTCTAAAAATAACCATCAGGGTCGGCTCTGGCTAAGTTAGACAAATCAGAAAAATAAAATAATAAGCCATATTACATGTCAAAGGACCTACCCCAAAATACTAAAATGAAACAGATTATCAGGGTTTTCTTCTCTGCAGATGCAGATGGCGAAAGCTGAGATGTGTGGAAGATTCTCTTCCTCCAATTTCAAAGTGCCCTGTGTGCACGGTGGCCACCCACCGAATCCATCTGGCTGAGGGGCAGCAGATGGAAGTCAGCGATCTCTGGGGACCATGTAGCAGGAAGAAGACTGTGTTTCCTCTTCTCTCACTTAGGTGAGAGTCTAGGGAATTATGGGAACTGCTTCTTCACTCTGATGTACCCCTCGGATCCCCTTTGGGACAGAAGCCCTTGTCCCTCTATCTGCTAGAAACACCTTGCCTGAGATGACTGGAATGGTTCATCTCCATTGCCAACTTGACTGGATTGTCCTGAAAACGCGTGCTTCCGAGTGCCTTTCCATGACTAACTGAGGAGGGAGGGTCTACTGTGACTGTGAGTGACACCATCCCATGGGCTCCTGGACAGCATGAAAGAGAGAAAGGCAGCTGAGCCCCAGCATTCACCTCCCTCCATTTCCTCACTGCAGACGGAACATGACCCCCATCTTTTACCCACCGTGATGGGCTGCACCCTCAAATGGTGAGCCCAAATGAACTTGCTTCAAATCAGGTGTCCAGTCATAGCTATGAGAAAGGCAATGATACACTTCTGTTCCCTCTGCCAAGTCAGGTGGCATCACTGACTGCTCTGCAAGGAGGAACAGAAGTTTGGTCTCTTGTCTCAGCTTTGAAAATCCATCAGAGCTCAGGGTACCCTTGAGGGTCTCGCCTCAAATCCTCCCTCTGTGCATTCCTTCTTCCTTACCTTCTGAAAGTTGCTGCCAAAGAGCCTTCTCCAGTAGCCTTTCTGTATACAAATCTGCAACTCTAGGACCCAGTATAAAGCAACTCTAGGACCTAGTATAGGATAAAACATGAAAAAAGAGTCCCCTGTTCAGCAGCAGATACCACCTTCAGAACATGGGATATAGCTGCCATCTTGGGTTGACAAAAGAAATCAGTCTAAAAAGCCACATGGGAGGGCTTCGGAGATGGCTTGGAATTCAGCTCAGGTGGCAAAGCACTTGCTACACAAGCCTAAGTTTGATTCTCAGAACCTATATGAAAATCTGGGTGTGGTAGAATGTAGCTGCAATCCGGAGCTGAGGAGGGGGAAACAGGAAGATCCCAGGGCTCATTGGTCAGCCAGGCCTAAAAACGAGGAGCCCAGCACCTCAACAAAAGACCCTATCTGAAAAGATAAGGTGAATGGCTCCTGCAACACCCACCATTGACCTCTGGCCATACGCACATGCGCACATGTGTACCCCTGCACATACAAGCATCCCCCAACACTCACCCACAAAGGAAGCCACAGTGGGCTCTGAGGGTAGAGAAGCAAAACCACAGAAAGAAATTGGGTCGCCCATGATATCTCTGAGCCACGCAATTAACCATGTCTAGAACTCCCCAGCATCCGGGCATCACCTCATGTCACCATGTCAACCAGCACACATTCCTTTGTACAGTCTCTTCCCACTGTGTTTTGCATTACTTGGAGCTTAACTCATTTTAAATGCTGCAACACACACACACACACACACACACACACACACACGAAAGGAAAATAGCCCACAAGAAGGCAGAAATGCCCCCTAGATCAGTGTGGGCTCTAAGCACTCGACACCATGAGTCTAAACACTGTCCTCTCCTGGGCCACCAGGACTTTCCTCTTCATCTCATCCCACATTGCCCACAAGTGCCACAGGCTAAGAAAGGTGCCTGAGAAAGACAGCCTCTCCAGATAATGCCTGAAGCCTGGTAATTCATGAGCAGCCGGGCCTCCATGTTACCTCCTCCCGCTTTTCCTGTTACTTACAAAGAAAGTCGCAGAGAAGCATGTCAGGCCAGGGAAGGCTAAATCATCCCTAACAACGCCTCCCTCATAAATATCATGAAATACTGCGGGAGGCTCAAGAGATATTTATGTAGTTTTGTCCCTCTTGTGATAAAATAAGCTGCTCAGCTCCAGCTCCAGGCCGGAACACGGCGTAATAGCTTTGCCACAGAGCTCTGGAGTGCCTCAGGCTCATGAACTGTGGTCCGTGACCTAAGGGTCACACAATCTGTGCACAGGTGGCACTGCTCAGGCACATGGTCCATCTTGCAGGACTTCGTTTCTTTGGGCACACAGAAGACTGGAGGACACGAGCAGGGGCTTTAGAATCACAGTCTAGGGTTACAGTGTAGAAAGTTATTTCACTATTTCATACTCCTTTCACCTCTAGTTGGAAAAGTAATGGTGTCAACTAGCTTAGGCCAGGCTAGGCCACAGTCACAGGCTTGCCCTAAACATGCACAGGTTAGCAACAACTGAAGTCTACAGCTGGTTCAAGTCAATTATCCATGCACTCTTGATTCGGAGATGGAGACTGGTAGATCAGTCCATTTGGAGGACGCTTTCCGTCTTGTGGTAGAAGAAACAGATTCCAGCAGAACTGCATGAAGCTGTGGAATCTGCTGCTGGGAAATGGCACACATCACTGCCACTCAAGCTTCATAGCCTAAAAGGAGTCACATGGATAAGGCCAAAGCTAGATGCTGGAGAGTCTAAACTGTCCACATGAAGGGGGAGTCAGTGTCTTAAAGAACAATACAATCTACCACACAAGTATGATTGCTGTAAAGATTGGGGGTATAGGGAACACTCTATGAAAAATTAGCTATCATAAATGTCATCTCTAAGTTCTGAGTTACTTGTCAGGATAAGGGAGCTTTTACAAATGGGTCTTTTATGCAAGAGTTGTTCGGATAAGCCTTTGAACACACTAACTTTGGGTAGATATCACATGGGCTGTGTGGTACTGGGAATCAGTTGGCAAGCAGGTGAAGTTTGTTGAACTGCAAAATGGAAATAAGAAGCGTCTTCCTCCCAAGACTGTTGTTGAGATAAACAACATGACTGAAAAGTCTTTCACTTTTCCTCTTGTAACTGGGAATTCCCTTCCCCTTGAGCCTAGGAGGACTTCAGCAGCCTACTTGTTCACTAGAGTATGATAGAAATAATATGTTGGGATTTGAGCAGCCATATAATTGGCAGTCTGGAAGCTTTAGCCCTCTTAGAAGCCCTGAGATGCTGCGTGAGCAAGACAGAGAAACACCAACTGCATCCTTCCAGCTGTCTGTGCCAGAGTGCCGGATGTCTGGGTAAAGCCATCGGATGAGCTTGTCAATGCCACACCAAACCAGCTGGGGATACCTTGAGGAGCATAAGATCACCCTGCTGAGGTGACCTCAGTGTCTGGTACATGAAACCATAATATAATTAAACAGCTTCTCTAACAGCTAAATGTTAGGTCAGCTACTCAGTAATAGGAAACCAAGCCCATGCAAGCCTGTAGCACTCTGAGTCCTCAGTGGTTTAGGGGATATTATCTTGTGATCTTGGGCAAACACCCAGTCTTTTGGGAGTACCTATGACTCAGAACTGAGAAAAGGGTAGAAAAGATACAACTTCGGTCAAGCGCTTCACAGTTTCTTTACCTATCTTGAATACAGGGCAAAGGAGAGAAAGACCCTTTTCCCTCAGGTCTGTAAGGGGACCTGGAAACATGTAATGTGACAGGGTAAGACCGTGCAAAGGTTCCTCCATCTTGTATTCTTGGTGAAGCCATTTCAGGTTTAACTAGAATTTGATCTCTTTGGTGGAGATTTCCATGGAAAATTACCCAACTCCATTCTAGGGGACCGAGGCAAAGTTACCCCAGCTAGCCTAACTTAGCTTTGTTAAACTTCCTGCTTATGCAGAACCCCCTCCAGCTAATGGCTTAGCATAGCTTCTGTTAAACTGCTTGCTTGTGCAAACCTCCCCCTTGCAGATGCAGAGGAAAATACCAGCCTGTGGGTTTTGTTCCTTGCTCTAAATGCTCAGGGCTAAACTTAGGTTCCAAATACCTGAGTGTAGTTCCAGCCAGCTGGAATAAAGACTTTCAGTTGGCTACAAACCATGTCAGAGTGGTCATCGCTGGTGGGCTCCCTGTAACAGTAACACAATCAACCTGAGGAAGGTCACAATCCCCGACTTGGGCATACAAGTCCTTATGCATTTTTAAACAGTAAAAACTCATCATCCTTAATTTTCTTAAGACTCCAGGTAAAACTGATAGAAGTATGCACTGTCCTGTGTTGATCTGGTATTCAGCACCCATCGTATGCCTTCAGGAGACAGTGACTGTGACATCTAGACATTTTGTCACTTCCAAGAAGGAACCAGCAGTCAAGTATGACCTGGCGCCACCCCTTTTGTTATTGCTATTGATCTATTTGTCTTCATGATAAAAGTTGGGTTTTGGTTTGCGGCAGGCTCTCATGTAGCTTGGGCTGGCCTCTAACTTGCTATGTAAGCGACGACAATGACCTTGAACTTCTGACCATTCTGCCTCTGTCTCCAGAGTACTAAGATTATGAGCACATGCCATCATGCCCACAGACTAAATTATGTTAGATGGAAATTGAGACGGAGTGATGCCCCCAAGTTCACACAGTCCCATCCCTTTTTCCTCCTGAGGATTGAGCAACACTGTATCTCCCAGTGTTCTGTGCAGTTAGATGAGACCACCATGGTGCCAGAGGACCATGGCCAGTGGGATGAGAG
Organism: Peromyscus leucopus; assembly: GCF_004664715.2. Taxonomy (NCBI): domain Eukaryota; kingdom Metazoa; phylum Chordata; class Mammalia; order Rodentia; family Cricetidae; genus Peromyscus; species Peromyscus leucopus. Next base: position 116,274,686 of record NC_051065.1, read on the forward strand.
CCGCAGTGAAGGACACTTTCCCGACCTGTCACCTCCCACGTGGCCCTTCACACTTCTTCCCTCCTCCGAGAGGCAGTCCAGGGAAGGGCAATGAGGCTGTCCAGGAATAGAGAATTCTAGATAAAAGGATGCTGGGTCTAAAGGCAAAGCTGAGCCAGTCCCCGTTTCGAATTCCACCAGGCAGAGAAGGGCCGGCCCAGGAGGAACGGGAGGTAAGGCTCTATGACTCCAGCTGCTGAAAGCTGGCTCAGTCATTCTAACAGAGATTCTTTTAGCAAATCAAAGGATAAGGGGCAGAGTAGGATAAGGGATGGGGAGTAGGGTAAGGGGTGGGCAGAAGACTGGACCATCCCCAAGAAGAGCACGCTGGGGAGTCATGGTGCCCTAGCCAGAGAGTTCTGTGTCAAGCCGGAGCACAGAGAGACCTGTCCTGGGGGCATGAAGCGCAAGTCTTTTATTCTTTTCTTCCCTCCACAGGGAACAGAAGGAAGATGCCCAGCATGTCACACACTGCTGGCTGCAGTGACAAGAAGATGAAATCCGATCATTCATCTGACAGGAGATCGCAGAAGTGACTAATTTAATCCCTGAGGCCTCTTTAGAAGGATCCTCTCCTTTCCTGGCTACTTCTCCCTCTGCTCAGCCTGGCCCTCACTCAGCAAGGCAGTCAGGCCCCGCACTCTGCGGGGAGGGGAGTGTGAGGAGAGACTCAGTCCCCACTGAGCTAAGGAAGTGAAAGCTGTCCATCAGAGTTCGCACATCCAGTGTTTAGCATGACACTGCTCCAATGCTGTCCCCTGGAAATCCCTCTATGCAGCTACCACCGACTTCTTTGGCTCTTCTTGATCTCTTTCTCTTAAAATGAGCATCCCGAAGGCTGCTGCCATGATGGGTAACTCAAGAGCCTTCACAGCTGGAGCACACATGGGCCACACAGACTTAGACTTGACTCCCAGCTCCAGTACATCTTACCAGTACTATGTCCTGGGTACAACCTTCCCTTTCATACCAAAAGCGCCATAGCCCAGATTGCAAATAAATGAGATGTGTCTCATTATTTTAACCTAGCCTTGCACTTTTGGCAGACATCACTAATCAATCACTGCTCATATTTTTATATCTGGACTATGGGGTTGATGATGACAAACTCACAGAGACCTTCTATTACCACAGCTCTGCTGCCTTCCTCCTTCAGGATCTCCCTAAATCATCAAAATTGATCTTGTTATACCCCTTCCTACCGGTGTTAGTACACAAAAGATATTTGCCACAGAAACAAGGTAGGGACACGAACTTGAGATTTCACAGCACCAAAGCTGGGAACTTGGTTGTGAGAACAACGTGGCATCTTAGCAGCCAAGAAAGAGGAGGATGTTCTGAGCATCTTGGCTACTACGCTCATCCGGCACTGAGGAGCAGAAAAATGTTAGCAGCTGCCTTGTAGGACACACCATACTCTCCTTTCACACTTGAAGCAGGTTGCAAATGAATGACAAACAC